>NW_021482888.1:0-263 GCF_001605985.2 Dendrobium catenatum | reverse complement strand
TGGCGTTGACCGACTAAGCCACCGAAAGGAGAGTAAAGAGTACAAAAGTGTAAGGGTACCAAAAAGGTGAAAGAAAGGTAGAAAATTCTTCTCCTGGCCTTATCCTACAGCGAGGGCGGAGCCTATGAAAGGAGAAAGAGCAGCAGTGCACAAGTCCAGACTCACCAAAATGGTTAACTGGTAGTGTGGTCCTCTCCTGGCCTCACTCTTTGACAAGAGTAGAGCTTAGGATAGAGCCAACAGTAAAGATCACCTCAAGGGTG
>NW_021482887.1:0-1299 GCF_001605985.2 Dendrobium catenatum | reverse complement strand
TCTTTCCAGAAATGGCTGAGGAACACTTTATCTCTGTATGATACTATCGCCTCTGACACTCCATGCAGTCTGACTATCTCCTTGATAAAGACTGACGCTACTGTCACCGCCGTGTATGGGTAGCGTAAAGGAATAAAAGCATATTTGCTCAATCTATCCACTACCACCAAAATCACCGTGAATCCTTCCGAGCGGGGTAGCCCATCAATAAACTCCATAGATATCTCCTCCCAGACTCGTCCTGGTAATGCTAATGGCTGCAGTAACCCCCTGGTGACATAGCCAGATACTTATTTTTTTGACACACCTCGCACCTGGATACCATATCCTCCACATCTCTATGCATACCTTTCCAGTATAGCTTCGCAGCTAGTCTCATGTAGGTCTTTAGTACTCCTGAATGACCTCCCACTGCTATTTCATGGAACTCCTGAAGCAGTTGTGGGATGTGTACTGATGTTCTGGGTAACACAAATCTCCCCTTGTACAACAATCTCTCCCCCTCCAACGAGTATCCTGAATGGCTGCCCTCTTCCTTTAATAATTCAGCTCTGATCTTGCTTAGTTCCTCGTCCTTGGCGCTCTCCTCCTTTATGGCTTCCCAATCTAGCATCATTGGGACTGATACAGCCACTGTCTGTAGCTCCCCCATGCATCTGGACAAGGCATCTGCTGCCTTATTTTCTACCCCTGGCCTGTACAGGATCTCAAAATCATATCCGAGCAGTTTAGATAGCCACCTCTGATGCTCCTCTGTCACCATGCGTTGCTCCAGCAAATATTTCAGGCTCCGCTGGTCGGTTCTGACGATGAAATGTCTTTCGAGTAAGTAGGGCCGCCACTTCTGGATGGCCAAAACAATTGCCATCAACTCCCTCTCATAGACAGATTTCAGCCGACCTCTGGACGTCAACACTTGGCTGAAATATTCAATGGGCTTGTGACTCTGCATCAACATTGCTCCTAGCCCGTATCCCGATGCATCTGTCTCTACTATAAAAGCCTGATTAAAATCAGGTAAAGCTAAGACTGGAATTGTTGTCATAGCTTTCTTCAATTGCTTAAATGTCGTCGTAGCTGTCTCCCCCAATAAGAATCCATCTTTCTTCAACTGCTCAGTGAGTGGCCAAGTTATAGTGCTGTATCCCTTCACAAATCTTCTGTAGTACCCTGTAAGCCCTAGAAATCCCCTCAACTCCTTCAGGTTTTTTGGCAATGGCCACTTAAGCATGGTTTCAATCTTGGACTGATCTGCTGCTACACCATCCTTGGATACCACATGACCCAAGTACTCCACAC
>NW_021482886.1:0-479 GCF_001605985.2 Dendrobium catenatum | reverse complement strand
TGTTCATATCGAGGGGTCTCTCATACGAATGTTTGAGAAAGATAATTGTACAATACAATTGGCAATAATGATTGTATCAAATAATTAAAATGATAATTATTGACCCCTACATTTATCGTGCAGTATGATGTATTTTGTATAGTACGAAGTTAAGAAATTTCTAGGATTTGTGATATGATCAATAACGCTTCCACAAAACAATCTTACAACATAAAACATAAAATTTAGAATTAAAAAATACAATAAAAATGAATTCAACACAAACACATAACATGTAAATGGGAACTAAACATAACAAACAAAAGTAAATCATAAAAACATAAATAAATACAACAAAACATATTATTCCTCATAGATAAACACTAAAAATAATGCCAAGTTTATTAGCTAGCTCATAGATAAACACTAAATATAATATCAAGTTTATTAGTTATCATGTAGTATACTTTTTACATAAATATCTTATTTAATTACCCCAT
>NW_021482885.1:0-608 GCF_001605985.2 Dendrobium catenatum | reverse complement strand
GAATTGTCAAATCTTCTTTATAATTTAATAATCTCATATGCTTTAGATTTAAAATAATATTTGATACATCACCAAAAATTAATTTGATCGCTCATGAATTTCGACACATATCTAAGTTAAAGACTCTCAAAATTTAATTATTGATCATCCAAATTCTAATTTCAACAAACTTATAGCCATATTGAACATCTCAAATAAACAAACACAACGACACCGAAATTGGTTCGATCCAAGCCAACATGGGTCAAAATCAAGAAATCGAAGCTATTTTAATTGTTTGAAGCATTAATTAGATGTCTTAATGATCTTTAAATATGTCATGCTTATAGTCGAATCAAGCGGCTCGATGTGACGAATCCAAAAAGCTCAAGATCACCAAGTTCTAACATCATGAAAGCATATAAAATGCTTGAAAAATAGTATTTGATCAAGGGGATCAGTATGAGTCATCCAAAGGAACACTGCAAACCTGCTCTAGATATTGTCCATATTTACAGGCTATGCAACTCATAAAAATATATAAATTCACTTTCTACATGAAAGGAACCTTTTAACTGCAGATCGGACAGAGCTCTAAGGCTTTAAGAATCTAGAGCTCCCCCCAAGCA
>NW_021482884.1:0-385 GCF_001605985.2 Dendrobium catenatum | reverse complement strand
GGAATGACCTTTCTTTATTAGATTTAAACGAGAACTGGACTTTTAATAGGACACAATGGAGAAAAAGGATTCATGTAGCCGACCCCACATAGTGGGATAAAGGCTTGTTGTTGTTGTTGTTGTTGTTGTTGTTGCATTGGCTAACAAGTTGTCGTATTCACATGTATGTATTTCACTATCATTCATGGACACTCGTAAGTCTCTTATAGCTGCTTATAAAAGGACCATTGTTTGTATTTGCAAGATAACTAACATTTCTTGTAGGGAGGATGTTATGTTGTCCATAATCCATTACTACTTTTAAGCAAGTTGAGTTTGTTAGTATCTTAGTATCCTTGGAAGTAACTTGTAGCTTCCATGATAAGTTTGCTCGTCACCATGTGCT
>NW_021482883.1:0-5840 GCF_001605985.2 Dendrobium catenatum | reverse complement strand
TTTAATTGGTGTGGCTCCTGATGCTATGTAACTTTGCACACACATACCTTAGAAGATTTTCTTACTGTTCCC
Source organism: Dendrobium catenatum (assembly GCF_001605985.2). Taxonomy (NCBI): domain Eukaryota; kingdom Viridiplantae; phylum Streptophyta; class Magnoliopsida; order Asparagales; family Orchidaceae; genus Dendrobium; species Dendrobium catenatum. The sequence goes on along the minus strand of NW_021482883.1, from coordinate 5,768 downwards.
TAGAGTTTACTATTTTTGGTAACATCGTCCGGACAATATTATATCAGCCTGGACGATCGGTTCAAAAGTAGAAACCTTAATTAGGTCATCCTCATTAAGGTAGCCCTCATTTCGTTGATCGGCCTGGATGATCCTTATATCGAATAGGACGATAGGCTCAATTAAGAAAGAATCAGCCACCATGATCAATTTAGGTATTCTTTATTTTAGGACATCAGCCAGGATGATATCCACATCGTCCGGGATGTTCTAACTCAATTATGCCTAAATTAATTTGGTATCTATGAAAAGCATTAAAGGCTGATTGATTCGATCATATCGGTCGGGCCGATTGTAGGATCAGCCAGGATAATGTCATGGACGATTGACATCAGCCAGCTTCATTTTAGGGCGATGTTCAGGATGATTATACTTTGATTTGAACTAATCATCCAGGACGATATTGTATCAGCCTGGACGATGTAATCAATTTTCTTCTGATCATTCCAAATCATCCCGGCTGAATGAGCTTATTTTGTATTGATCGGCCAGGAATATATTCCTATCGGCCTTGACAATAAAGTCGGCAAGTTGCATTAATGAGCTCGTTTTGAGATCTTCTATTTAAGCTTTGACAATGCACGTTTGTAAGTGTCTTGAAAGGGAGTGAGGAAAGGATGGAGTTTGAGAGAGGGAGAAGATCATAGGAGGGGGACTCAAGGGATTATGGAGGGGGATTCCACACAGTTGCTCCGACGAGCTTGCACCTTAGTACCGTCAGATTCAAGACTTGTCTTAAGGGAAGTTCACAGAAGAAGATGATCTCTTTGGTGTCAAAGGACACGGCGACTCCCCGCCCAGGGGAAGGTGGAGGTGATTTTGTAAGGGCTTATCCGCCTAGGTGTGGGGGATAAAGAAGTTTAGTGCAATACTCGGAGGGTGCCTCCAAGGAGTGGATGTAGGTAAAGGTTTGACCAAACCACTATAAATCTGGTGTTTTCTTTCCTTTATTATTTCCACATTTAATTTTCGCACTTCGATTTCTATGTTGAATCTTGGATTGTTGTTTGATTTAAAATACCAATTCACCTCTCTCTTAACCTTGGACTAGTTCATATGGGCCTAACATACCTAACGAACTTTCAGTTATATTATGCCAATATGAAAACTCTTAGGAGAGTGACCCAAAAGGACATAGTTAGAGGTGTCCTCAAGCTTAAGTCCACCAAAGACCACCTTTGTGATGCCTGCCAACTAGAGAAGCAAGTCCAATCCTCTTTACACTCAATTATAGATATTAGCACCTCTAGACCTTTAAAAATCCTTCACATGGATTTGTTTGGATCCATTAGTACTGCCAGCTTAGGGGGGCAAAGTTTTTGATTTTGTGGTTGTCAATGTCTACTTAAGGTTTAATTGGAATAGATTTCTATCACATAATAATGAGCCATTTGATAAGTTTAGATCCTTCTTCACTTGAATTCACTAAAAATTAGGTTATGAGATCTTGACTATCTATAGTGATCATGGGAGAGAGTTTGAAAATGAGATATTTGCAGACTTTTATAAGGATAAGGGGATTAGTCATAGCTTGTCAGCTCCTAGGACCCCTCAGTAGAACGTGGTAGCTAAAAGGGAGAACCAGACCTTAGTTGAAGCCACTAGAGTCATTCTTGCTGACTATTCACTTCCAAAATACTTTTGGGCTGAAGTGATAAGCACAACTTATTATGTCTTGAATATGGTACGATGAATGTTAGATCCAAACTTAATTAGACACCCTATGATTTCCTTAAGGGTAGGACACCCATTCTTTTCCACCTCCATGTCTTTAGCAGTAAGGATTTCATTCTTAACAATGGGAAGTCATACTTACAAAAATTTTACTCAAAATTTGATGGAGTGTTCTTAGGATATTCAAATATGGGGAAATCCTTTAGGGTGTTTAATAAGAGGACATTGGTGATGGAGGAGACTACTCATATTATGTTTAATTAATCTGATCCTAAAAAGCCTGGAGTTGAGGAAAGAGATGAAGTTGGAGAGATTACCCAAGGGGTTAAAAATTTGGAGAAGAGGGTAGAGCCCTAAAACTTTAAAGGAGTAGTGAGATTACCCAAGGAGTAGAAAAGACAAATATGGAGGAAAGGGTTGAACCTCACATACATTGCCTAGAGATTAGAGATATTCTTTGAGTCATCCTAAAGAATTGTTCATAGGAAATCCTTCTGAAGATGTTAGGACTAGGCATGGACTTAGGAAGGAAGTGAACCACTCTGCCTTTATCTCAATGACTAAACCCACCAACTTCAATCAAGCCCTATCTGATGAGTTTTGGATCTTAGCCATGCAAGAGGAATTAAACCAATTTATTAGGAATGATGTTTGGGAGCTTATAGAAAGACCAAAGGGATAAAGTGTTGTTGGAATCAAATGGGTCTTTTAGAATAAGATGAATGATTCTGGTATGATGATTAAGAATAAAGCGAGATTGATGGCTAAGGGGTACAACCAAAAAGAAGGGATTGATTTTGAGGTGAATTTTGCCCCTATAGCTAGATTGTAAGGCATTAGAGTGCTACTAGCATTTACCTATTATAAGGGATTTAAGCTTTTCCAAATGGACATTAAGAGTGTCTTTTTAAATGAGGTAATAAAAGAGGATTTATTTGTAAAGCAACCCCCAAGTTTTAAGAGTTCCTAATTTCTAAATCATGTCTACAAATTAAAAAAAGATCTTATTCGGATTAAAACAGACACCCAGAATTTGGTATGAGAGGCTTAGTACATTTTTACTAGAAAGAATGTTTATTAAATAAGGCGTAGACACCACCATATCTTTGAGGAAAGTGGGAGATAAATTACTTATTGTTCAGATCTATGTTGATGATATACTTTTTGGATCTTATGATAAAATGCTATATACTGATTTTTTGGAAATAATGAGTAAGAAATTTGAGATAAGTATTATGGGAGTTTTGTCATACTTTTTGGGGTTTAGCATAAGACAATTGGATAATGAAACCTTTCTAAATCAATCAAAGTATATAAAGGACATCCTAAAGAAATATGAAATAGATAAAGTCAAGCCAATCAATACTCCCATGTGTTAAGAGAGTTGCTATTTGCATGTTTTACATTTTTGCAACTTGTATTATTTTGATTATTTCAAATGTTATTTTTTTATGTATAGATATCTCCTAACACTTTTTGGAAGATTTGTTTTTGCTCTAGTGTGTATTGACATTTCAGGAAAATTAACTCCAAACTATACAGACTTCAAATCAAATTTAGCATCGAATCATTTATAAATTAAAAGCTTTAAAAATGTTTTTGAATTAAGAGGGAGTGATTGTAATTGAGTGAATATTCACAACACACACATATGGGGGAATAATTTTTGTGAACTGATCGTACGGGACGAATATAGTTTGTACGGGACGATCATGTCAATTAACCCCTCAGAAGAGCAATGGATCGAATAGGCAGCGAGAAAATTTTTCTAAGTCCTAATCATTTGGATGAATTTAATATTCGTCCCAGGACAAACGCCTCTGGATTCTCACATTGCACTGTTCGTCCAGACGAAATGCATGGTTCGTCTCTGGACGAAACTCTCTGTTTAAAATTGTATAGGACGAAATTACCCTTCGTCTCTAGACGAAACTCTCTGTTTAAAATCATCCAGGATGAAACTTGTTTGTCCCAAGATGAATCGAATCGACTTACCTCAGTTGGTTATGTCCTGCAGGGATTTGAAAACTGACCTATGGAATAACCGTTTTGCACCGGACAAACCTATTTGGTAATGGACGATAATTGTGTACGAACATAGTTCCTACCAATATAGATTAGGATAGTTTCTGACACTTTAAGTAAAATCGTTCGGGATGATCCACGATCGTACGGAACGATCCACTGCATACAGAATTAAAAACTTGCAATTTTTGGGCAGTTTTTCTTGTCTTTCCTATATATAGTCCAAATTAGACTGCCACCAAATCTGTTTGGTCATTGATCTTCATGCCTATTGAAAGAGACTCAAGCAGAGAGTGAGTGAGAGCATTCAAAGAAGGATTTCTACCACTAGAGCGTAAAGGCTTTACTTGGTGTTCAAAAGTAAGATTTCCTACTTGTAATTTGAGATTACTTCACTCTTTTCTTTCTTCTTTCTACATTTCTTGTGTGAAGATCTGTTAAGGAGATCGGGTTCTCTGCACACACTAGGAGAGTGTAAAAAGACAAAGGATTTTATGCCCACACTAGGAGAGTATGAAAGGACGGACGGTTCTCTGCTAATAATGGGGATAGTATAAAAGGATGATGATTCTCTGCCGCACCGAGTAGTGGTGGAAAGAGTGTTTATAAAGGCTTCCCCGCCTTGCTATGGGTGCAAAATGAGAGACACTATTGATATTAGTGCAATACTCAGAGGGTGCCTCTGGGGAGTGGATGTAGGTTTGGTTTAGACTGAACCACTATAAATTTTGTGTTGTTTATTTTTATTTTTTTATTTTCCACATTTTACTGTTTAAAAAGTTGTGGTTGAAAATTTTTTTTATAAAAATTCACTAAATTTATTTTCGGTTCAACTCATCCAAAAGAGGGATAATTTTTAACTACTAATTCACCTTCCTCTTGATAGCCGTGGGATATTAACTTAGGTTTAATAACCTATTCACTAGACTCAATAAGTGGTATCAGAGCTTTGTTTCAAAATTATAAGTTTAAACTACTTTTTGATAACGTAGATGGCTATATTTGGAAACCGAAACACACCTGAGGGTTACTCTATTACTAGACCTCCACTGATTGATAATATACCTTTTAATTTTTGGAAAACACGCATGTCTACTTTCTTATAATCAATTGATTATCGTATGAGGATCTTAGTCCATGAAGGATATACAAAACCAACTAGATTAGTTGATGGAGTTAGAGTTGAAACCTTTTGCATATTAGAATGTAGAAGAACGTGACTTAGTGCAACTAAATGCTAAATGTTTGAATAGTTTCTTTTGTGCTTTAAAATCTGAAGACTACATGCGGGTTTCCACTTGCAAAAGTGAAAAGGATATATGGGATGGACTTTGTATAACATATGAGGGGACTAATGAGGTCAAACAATCTAGACTTAATATCTTGTTGCATGATTATGAACTGTTTCGCATGAAACCTAATGAATCCAATTCTGATATGTACACAAGATTTACTCAAATAGTTACCTCTTTGCATGCACTTGGTAGGGAACTAACGAATGCTGAAATGGTTAATAAGATTCTTCGTTGTTTACCTACTATTTATGATGCTAAAATTACTCTAATTACAGAGTCTAAAGATCTAAACATTTATTCAATTGATAATCTTCTTGGTTCACTTATTACTTACGAACAAGGAGTTAGCTAAAGAAAGATTGATGAAGATGAACCACGAAAGGAAAAGAACATAGCACTAAAAGTAGAAGAGTCTGAGAGTGAACACTCACAACCTGAGGATGAAGATGATATTGCATTAATGACAAGATAGTTTAAAAGCTTTCTAAAAAGGAAATAAAAGAGATGCCAGCAATGGAATAGAGGTAAATTTAATAGAAGTGACAATGTTTCTAATGAAGTAATTTGCTATGAATGCAGGAAACCTGGTCATATTAAAATTGATTGCCCAAAACTCAAAGCCACTCCTAGCAAGGAGAAGGTAGAGGAAAAACCAATTATAAAGAAGGGAAAGGAGAAGTTTTAAAGAGCTTTCTAGGCGGACTCAGCTTCAGATTCATTAGAGACTAAAAAGGA
>NW_021482882.1:0-257 GCF_001605985.2 Dendrobium catenatum | reverse complement strand
CCCACTACTTCACAATTTAGAAAAAAAGATCCTTTAATTGTTGAAGAGGTTTCATCATGGCTAGGCAAATTAACTTTGCCACTTAAGATTAATTTATTTTCAAATCTAACTAAGATCGTTATAACATTTTTTGTACTAAATTTTAGAAAAACTTTCTCACGCATTATTTCCTAAAGATGTAGTTGGCGCTATCTCTTTACATAGCTTTGAGCTCTTAGGAATAAGATGCTCACTTATGAGCACATCTTCTCCAACTA
>NW_021482881.1:0-270 GCF_001605985.2 Dendrobium catenatum | reverse complement strand
GTAGGCTCAAATTTACCCCCAAACCTTCGATGAGTCACGATAGGTCTACGTAAGACCAGCACAAGCTCTCCTACTCGAAAGGTTCTAGGGCGGACTAATTTATCATGTGCTTGAGCAATACGGGATTTATATAACTCGAGGTTCTGTTGAGCCTGCAGTCTCTTCTCTTCTAAACCTTCGAGTTCTTCTAGTCGAAGTTGAGCATTCTGTTCAGATGTGATACTATTATTAACTGCAACTCTTAGAGAGGGAAGCTGTACCTCTAAAGGG
>NW_021482880.1:0-276 GCF_001605985.2 Dendrobium catenatum | reverse complement strand
CGTGGAAGGGAGTAGGGGAAGGCCTCATTTGGAGACTTTTCAGAGGGGGAGAGAAGAGGAAAATATGGGGAAAGGCAAGGCTACGGAGGCATGGAACCAAGAGGTGCTGGTTAGGAGCATCGGGAGGGTTATCATGGGCGCCGGGAAACTGTTTCTAAAGATCGGAGAGGGGATTTTGAAGGGGGATTGGGACAAGGCAGAGCAAGGGAAGATCGGGAGACATGGGAGGGTCCAGGCATATGGGAGAGGGGAAACTATGGAGGTTTAAGGGAGAAT
>NW_021482879.1:0-326 GCF_001605985.2 Dendrobium catenatum | reverse complement strand
ATATAAATCATCCAAGACGATTTAACTCAATTATGCCTAAATTAATCTGGTATCTTTGGAAAGCATTGATGGCTGATTGATAAGATCACATCATCCAGGACGATCATTGGATCGGCCAGGACGACTACCTGGATGATTTATGTCAGCCAGAATCTATTCAGGGCGATGATTAGGATGATTGAAATCGGTTTTAAACTAATCATCCGAGACGATCGTGAGATCGGCCAAGATGATGTGACCAATTTTCTTCTGATAATCCAAAATCATCTCGAGCTGATGAGTTGAATTTAATCTAATCGTACAGGATGATATGCCTATCGTCCTGG
>NW_021482878.1:0-430 GCF_001605985.2 Dendrobium catenatum | reverse complement strand
TGGTGAAGGAAATCGGGGGTCTGGTGAGTAAAACTGCAGGCTACCGCTTCCATGAGTGGGTAAAGGCTGTGTAGAAGGTTGAGGCTGTGTAGCAGGCTGAGGCTGTGTAGTAGGCTAAGGCTGTGTAGTAGGCTGAGCCGAGGTGGTCCCCTCAGTACGTAGTGGCCTAGGTGGTCTAGCTGTACTCTTCTTAGTGCGCGTGTTAAATATATTTTTTATCAATCCTCTACTATGCTCCTCACCACCTGAAGCCATCTGCACATAAATAAAAAATATATTATAAATATGAGTAATAACAAAAATTTAAAAAAAATGACGCAGTGCAATAGCTAAAAAAAATGTAGTGAAGTAAAATGCAGTGAAGGGCAGTGAAGTAAAATAAAATGCAGTGCTGTAGCTAAAAAAAAATTAAGTTACCTTATGTTGTTAA
>NW_021482877.1:0-444 GCF_001605985.2 Dendrobium catenatum | reverse complement strand
TGGAATGTTATCAAAAAGAGGTGGACGGGTTATTGAACAACCCTCCACAGTATTACGATTACCAAAATGCGACATGATCATTTTTTTAAGGTTTTCTAAAACACTATTTTTGAAAACAGCCTCTGATACCAATTGAAGTTACTAGATGGACAAGAGGGGGGTTGAATTGTGAAAATTTTTTGACAATAATTAAAACCTAAATAGGAGTTCTAATTTTTTTGATGCTTTTAAAATTTTAACATGGAAAAAGGATTTAAACAACTTTTCTTTCACAAATTTTCCTAAGTAAATATTATGAAATAAAATGCACGCAATAATAAAAAGACAATAAGGAAAAAGCACACCAAATTTTTATAATGGTTCGCTCAAACCATGACCTACGTCCACTCCCCAGAGTCCTCTGCTCTGGGTATTTCACTACAAGCAATAGCTCTCCTTTTGCCC
>NW_021482876.1:0-237 GCF_001605985.2 Dendrobium catenatum | reverse complement strand
CAAACTTCCATCTGCCAACAGGACCACTGCCTGGCTTCCCGACCACCGTCAAACCTTCGACTGGCCGCCAACCAACTCAAAACCACCTTCTGGTCCTTGACCACTGCTGGGCCACCGTCTGCCAGTCAACCACGTACTACCAAACCTTTGTCAGGTAGCTGACCACCACTAGACCGCCGTCTGGCTGCAGGCTGACGTCGAACCACTACCTGACAGACGAGCACTACCAGACCATCG
>NW_021482875.1:0-367 GCF_001605985.2 Dendrobium catenatum | reverse complement strand
ATTTATGATAATTATGGGTGATTACCATTGTGTATAGACATTTTTTATTTTATTGTTAAACTTCTATTTAAATTCTAAAAGTAATGTTTACTTATCTTTTGATATTATTATGTGAGAAGATTCAAATGAATATGTGATGATGAATTTTTTACTTTAAATGAATATGTATAAGAAAAATGTATCAAATACATGATATTAAGGATATAAATGCATATGTAAAAGAAATAGATATACAATACTTACATATATAATAAAATAAGTAAAAAATGATGAAAGAATAATATGACCTATATTATAAATAAAAAATATAAATAAACAAATGATAAAAGGAAAAGGATAAGCATGCAAAATTACAGGAGTTTATCCC
>NW_021482874.1:0-1938 GCF_001605985.2 Dendrobium catenatum | reverse complement strand
CTAAGAATGTGTTGAAATTAATCCAATTCTATAATACTATCATATTATGATAGAAAATTGACTTAGGAACTATGTGCAACGTATTTTGGAATCTATTGGATTTTTTATGGTTTTTCAAGAGGCTTGTAAGGTTTATGAACTCCAATCAAAGCCACTCCCTATGCACTGGTGTTCGGGGTTGACGCAATGATGCCATTGGAAATCGAGCTACCGTCACTTTGGGTAGCTATTCAACGTGTTCTTCCCATGATTAGCATGCTCGACTGAGAATTGAAGAGCTCGATACACTCAATGAAATCAGACTGCAAGCTCAACATAACTTTGAAATCTATCGAGCAAGGATGGCGAAGTCCTTTGATCAGATAGTGCGTCATCGAGCCTTTCAAAAAGAGGAATTGGTCATGATGTTGAGTAAGACAATCATCCCACACCAAAAAATCGGTGGCAAATTTATATCCAATTGTGAGGCCCCTTCGTCATCGAGAAGGTGTACTAGGGAGGAGCTTATCAACTTATAGGCCTGCACAGTTATAGGCCTATGCTGCCGATCAACGGTCAATACCTGAAGAAATACGAGGTAAGAGTCCCCTCCAGAAAATCTTGTACTTGAAAGTTATGTATCTAATGTACTAGGTACTTCATGTATGCTCATCAACATATACACCGTATATTTTGAAATTCTCTTGTGCTATATGAATGCATTTCAAAAATTCATTAAAAAATTTTCTGCGAGATGTGGCACTTTAAATATTTATTTGGGTTAGCATCACGCCGCATGCCAAAATTTTCAAAGAAATATTTAAAATCCCAAATTACAAAACTTATTTGATCCTCCCCATAAGGCATGAGATATTTTAAATATTTATTTTGGTTGATATCATGCTATGCGCCAATATCCCTAAATAAATATTTAAAATTATCAAACACGAATATTCCTTCAAGTAGGAGGAGACAACAATTTCCTCTATCAACTTATATGCAGGTGATCTTCCAAGAATTCAGTACACCACCTTCTCCAACATACCAAGGCTTCAAATACCGGGAAAGAAGATTTTCGTGACTACACACTTCAACCGATCGAGCTAGAGCAGCACAAGTCCTTCGATAGCCTGAAGCTTAAAATTCGAATGAGCGTAAGAGATTGGATTCAACAAACCTAGACTTGGCTGAGTCGCTAGCAGCTCCGTCTACTCAACACACCATAAGAAAAGCTGTAGTAGAGAAACCCCCATTTCGTCAACCCATAAGTAGGGACTGTAAGAAGCACGAAGGCTTATCTAACTCAACAAGTTCAAGTAGCCGTAGTCCACTAAATTCTCCTTCAAGTGGTGTGTCACGTTGACGCATGCGTTTCTTGATTCCCTGGTTTTGTCCTTTTGCATGTGGTTTAATGTATAGGGGTCAACAGACCGCGATCCTCTGAATTAGTGGCTTGGTCCAACGACTTCATTGTATTACGGTTACGGTTATAGCCTATATGTTTCCCATTGGCTTCAAATCCTTGAGATATGAATCAATAGAATATAATTGATAGGGCATAAAGCCATCTGTTTGCTAAGGTAGATTCAAACTTGTCCTCTTAGACAAATATTCACCCTATGTCTATAAGATCCCCTTAGACAACGCAACCCATGGCATCCGACAAGGATCCTTCTGTCAGATTGGGTTGATTACATCCTCTAACTATGTAGACCAGGAACTATAATGACTTATGATTACATAACCATGGGATCTTTGATCAAGTTCATCATTATTCCCCCTACAATATGCTTTAAGTGCAAGATGATGAAATTTTCTATTTTAAAATATTAAATCCCAAAACTAAACTCATGCTTCTACTATACGCCATATACCATGTATCTCTATGTATCTTTTTGATGACTAGCATTAATAAAAAGTTCTCTCTCTCGCTATCGGGAGGGGTAATTAACTATAGGG
>NW_021482873.1:0-226 GCF_001605985.2 Dendrobium catenatum | reverse complement strand
GGCTATAAAATTCATGATGATCGAGTAAAGAAAAATTTTATGTTAATTTTGCGCAATGATCTAACACACAAATGAATAAAAAAAAATATAGATATAACATGAGAGTTTTTAACATAGAAAATCCGGAGAAAAGGGAAAAATCAGGAGTTAGCCGATACTTATTCCTCATATACCGTCATTGCTTCTTCTCCGAGAAAAGAAGTTCACGACCCATGGGCCTTCTACC
>NW_021482872.1:0-934 GCF_001605985.2 Dendrobium catenatum | reverse complement strand
GGATAATTTGGTTAATTTTTTTGTTTTTTAATAAAATTTAAAATGAAACTATTTAAATAAAATGTTGATAGAGGATTTTCATATGATTGATTCATTCGATGATAAAACTCATAATAATTTCAATTAATCAAATAATATTACATCCATTTTTCATATGATCTCTCTCTTTTTTACTTAGAGGATTTTCCAATAAACTTGTAGTCGAACTGAATGCCTCGAAAAGTCGAACCCAACAATACCAAATTCATTCCAATCTGAGCCCAAATGGGTTCGAAACACTTTTAGAAACTTCAAAGCGTAAGTTGGATGACCAAATGATTTTAAAATACGACACGCTTATAGTCGAATCGAGCGCTCGAGGAGAAAATTCCAAACAGCCCAAGATATCTGAATTTTGATATCATTAAGACACTCAAATGCTCAACAAACAGTTAATGATCAAGGGAATCGATATTTGCCGTCCATCCGAAAACTTCCAACTACCCTTGATTTTCTCACTATTTACTAGAACATGTCTCTCCCTCAATATAGATAACATGATTTTATTTATAGACTTTTTGGGATGGCCACTTTGATAATTTGAATCAAAATTCAAACATTTCATATCAATTTCCTTGATCACTAAGCATTTTTTTAGCATTTACATACCTTAATGAAGGCGAAATTAAGTGATCTTTAGCTCGTTGGATTCCTCTTATCAAACCGCTTAATTCAACTATAAACATGTTAGATTTGATGTCCAGACGACCAAAATTTTAATTTCAAAAGTTTCTCATTCAAAGTTGTCTAGAGATTCTATAGATCATATGAATTTTTTGAAGTCATATCATATATGATATTATAATATTGCATTTTTAAATTAAAAAATAAATATGAAATCCAGCAATGGAAAGAAATGACGAAGATCAGTAGGACAGCGTCAGGTAGAAGTCCA
>NW_021482871.1:0-254 GCF_001605985.2 Dendrobium catenatum | reverse complement strand
CCCTGTGTAGACTTGTATGTCTTTCTCTTCCCAAAAATAACCAAATCGAGTTTTTCAGATGTATCCTTCAATGCAGCCAATAGGAATTCTTCACCACCCTCATTCAGCTGCGCTCGTGTGCTCATTTCATATGCAAACCTGCTGATTTAATTTCTGAATATGAATCCACTACTAGCTTCAGAGCTATTCTGATAATTCTCTTTCAAATTTAGACCAGTCTTTCAAATTTAGACCATAATATATATCTTGTCGAG
>NW_021482870.1:0-364 GCF_001605985.2 Dendrobium catenatum | reverse complement strand
ATCGTCCTCAACTTTTGAGGTGATGAATTCGCTCCCCACCGAAAAATGACCCACAATGATTGTTGTGAACTTTGACAGATCGTACTTGAGCGCTCTAAGAACCCTATCTTTTAGTTGCTTTAAAGTTGACTTAAATGAAACTTATAAGAGGTGACATGTACCACCACTATATATATATGCGAAAAATTCGTATCTAAAGATAACTCTCCATCATATAGTAGTATGAAAAATGGTGGACACGTAGTCATTATTATTATTTTTTTTCAACCATCAAAGCACTAAGAAGGATATATTTCATCACCATCCTCAATGTCGAGATTGTTTCTGACATCCTTATAAGTGAACAGACCATATAGACGAGCAT
>NW_021482869.1:0-1001 GCF_001605985.2 Dendrobium catenatum | reverse complement strand
ATAATTAATTGGGTTCTTAATTTTAGCTTTTTTTTTTATTGTTATTGAGGTTCTAAATCATCTTAATTTTAGCAATAATATCAACCATCGGATTTGATTCATTTGAAGGGCTAGATGGTCAATTAATTGAAATTTTTATTTTAGTTTTAAGGGGAATTAGGGCAAGCCGTCATATCTGGAATTTTTCTTGCCTCCATTCCCATAAGCAGCGACCTTGGGAAAAAGAGTTCAGATCCACGTCTTGAGGCTGTTAGGGCCGGCCAACAAGAGCTGCTTGCACTCCACGCCTCTATTCCTATAAGCGAGCCGCTCCTTGGTAAGGATCTCCCGATCATCCTTGCAGGAGCTCGCACGAGAGAACATTCTGGGAGAGCTGCTAGGGCCGGCTGAAGAGGAAGAAGGCTTTTATTGCTATTAAGGCTGGAGAAGATTTGTCTGCAAAAGTCATGTCATTTTCTCAGGATGAACCACATGCTATTTGCATTCTTTCAGCAAATGGGAATAGCAATCGAGCTTCTCATATCAAGCAAGAACAGTTAGTTCTCTTCCCGGTAATGGTCATTTCCTTCTACCGGATAAAATAGTTGTATATTTTTGTTTACAAAAAAAATCAACTAGCTGCACTCTTTTTTTTTTGTTTATTTTCTTTAATGAATGTGAATGTCTTTAGGAGTTAATTAAGCTTGCATATAAATCCTTGAATCCAGCTATATGTACATGCTTCTTTTTTTTAATATTCTGTTAATATCCATATTGCTAGTCCTTTGTTGTAAGAGCTACGAATAAGACCTGCACTTTGTTGTTGTCATATGTTTTGATAGCTAAAACACAATATAAGGCTGTAGTAGCTCTTTCTCTGCTCATCTTTGATATTTATTAATCAAAATCCAATATATCTTACTTATGTGACTTGTACTTTTTTTTGAACTATCCATGACTGGACTTAATAATTTTCACCTACTGACCTTGTTTTCATAGTCAAGTCTGGTCTTGAATTTATT
>NW_021482868.1:0-270 GCF_001605985.2 Dendrobium catenatum | reverse complement strand
ACTTCTCACTTATAAAAGAGTGATAAAATTACTTTCTCTGCATTTCTCACTCAAAGCTTGCAATCTCTAGAATAAATTCATTCAGAAGTTTGGGGATCCTTGATGATGGTATCTATGATTGATTATGAATATCATCGATGACTACTCTCACTACTATTGGGTCTAGCCCAAGCCATATATATATATCGCTGAGGTATTAAGACCATTTGCTAACGATCATTAGTATGCTCAAGTAATCTAATCTCCTTCAAGTTCCTAAAATAATACAAT
>NW_021482867.1:0-1482 GCF_001605985.2 Dendrobium catenatum | reverse complement strand
TAATGGTTCCATGATTGCCACTTTGCGGGTCCCAGTACTGCTAATACTGCTATTAAAGCTGAAATTGAGAGTCTTCTCTATTGTATTCAATTATGCATCTCTTTAGGCATCAATAATATTTAGATTGAAGTGGATGCTATGCTCTTAATTCATTATATTAAGGGAAATTATTCTTCTAATTCTGCTACTTTTTATAGGTTAAAAAATATTAAGTATAGGCTTTCCTTCATTATTTATTCTATTACTCATATCTTGCGGGAAGAAAATGTTGTTGTTGATTCTCTTGCCAAACTTGGGTATAATTTAACTGGCTTCATTGAATTTTCTAAACATTCTTTACCAAGGGAGATTCAAGGGTTGGCCAGATTAGATTGCTTTGGCCTCCCTTATATTCATTTTAACTAGCCCCTCTTCTTTATGGGCTCTTTTGTGTTTGTTATCTGCTGATTCTTCGTGTTGATGGTCCTTTTTAAAGTGTTTTTATTGTGGTTTCTGATGGTTAATACTTTATTTTGTCTTCTCGTTATTTGGTTGAGTTTATGTTCTGCTATGTTGTGTTGTCCTACTCTTCTTTTGTACCTTCCCTTTATGTTTATCATTAGTTGTGGTTGGAAGGGTTTATGGTTTATTTTTAAATTGGTTCATCTTTGATTCTATCCCAATACGTTGTTCGTTTACCATATGTGAGAAAGTTTATTATGGAATTTTTGTTTCTTTTGCCATGTTGTGGTCTGCCATATTAAGAAATTATTTATGTCTTGCTTTTGACCTAGTGGGATCCATCTCTTTTCTTATCTTGATCTTTCGGATTTCAAAATTACTATTGGTAATGATGGTATGGGTTGGAGCTATGATTGGATCAATTGTTATCCTGATTTGAACCTTAATTGTCGCTCTTCTGCTTCCTTGGTCTACTCATTTTGGTTGCTTTGCTTTATCCCTGATACTCTATTTCGGTACATTGGCTGTATGGGTGGGAAGTCTGGTTTGTTTCGTGGGTGGTTCCTTTGGTGTTGTTGAAATTTTATAGTGATTGACGAGCCTTGGAATTTTTATATTGGTTTTTCTTGGTTTTTGGGTGGATGGGGAGGAATTCACTGTGTTGTTGCTAGTATCATGGATGTGTTGCCCTGTTGTTGGTCTGCTTCTTCTAATATTAGCGTCCTTTGAACAGTTATTTGGGTGTGCAAGAGTGCGTTTGGGATGAGAATGGAGTGCCATTTGGGTTCTTTTCATAATGTCTCTACAATTACTACTTTTCTGAGCTCAATTGACACAACTAATTGAATTTTTGATTTTTTGAATTGGTTTTCCACCTTAACTAGGCTTATTTATACTGTTAGGAGGGTTCTTTTCATATGTTTATATGCAAGTTGTGTTTATCCACTTAGAGTATTGGCTAAAGAACAATGTGGGCTCCGAAAATTCGGCCCCAGCCTTCTCGTACGCGCGATTTCTTTTTTTATCTGAGCGAGGGAGTTT
>NW_021482866.1:0-785 GCF_001605985.2 Dendrobium catenatum | reverse complement strand
AAAAGATGCAAGTGTAACAAAGCCATAAGCACCGAGCTTTTTCCAATGATATAAAAGTAAAAAATAAATTAGCCTTTGATAAAAAGGGAATTATTTATTGAGTTTCTAATTGATGTTTTTTATACAAAAATAAAATCAAGCTTTATCTCACTACGTGGAGTCAGCTGCATGAATCCTTTTTCTCTATAATATAATTTACATAAATTGTATGTGCACTAAGCACACAAAGTGAAAATATTTTATGCTTGTTTCTTTATCTTTTATGTGTAGAGAATAGTGTAACGAATAAAGAGAGACAAGGAGAGCATGAAAAAGAAAGAGATGTGCACAAATTCTCCTAATTTTCTTGTTGAATTTCTTAGTGCTGTGTAGCTCTGGGTTGTTTTCCAATTTTAGATTTTTCCACATTAAATCATGAATATTTTCATTTTCTGCATTTTCACTTTCTTGTTTTTAGATTCTATGTAGGTTATTTTCCCAACACAATCTTGTGAAGGGAAATTTAACTTGAAATGAAAGTGCCTATTTATGTGAGAAAAGGCTAAGTGTAAATATAATTTTTTATTGAACTTAGTGCAATTTACAAAAATGGAGTTCGCCACATAAATGGAAATCTAATGCTATATTGTAACATAAAATATTTTAGCTAAATTTTTAAAAGAACAAATTGAAGTAGAGATTAGGAATAATTAGTTTTATCAGACGTGCATTAAATGCCAAAAGTGGAGGGTTGCGTTAGGTAGTCGACTGCCAGCGTAAAACTTGTCGAACAATAATGACATGAA
>NW_021482865.1:11370-29599 GCF_001605985.2 Dendrobium catenatum | reverse complement strand
ATGCAATCCGTTTGAGGATACAAAAATTCTCCAACACCCAAAGGTGGAGTGAATTAGCATTCAGCTAATTTTCAATCCATGCAACATTCTCAAACGTAAAGTTTGAGCATTTAACATGTTTGTTGGATCATATGAGGACAACTTTGAATTTAAAAAGATAGTTTACAAATTTAAAAATGATTGCAAGTTTTACATGGCAATTACAAGCTCTTCAGAGCGAAAGAAGTTTGGATTCATTTTCTTTTTTAGCCCGTGTAATATTCTAATATCAAAAAGTATTAAGATATCAGAGCACGTGTTGGGTATGTCACCCTTTGATACATTTCCCAAGCATATCCGCACGTTTTACCATGCATTTGCAAGGTGCCTTTGTTAATTTCTTAATACACTTATGCGATGCACCTATATACTTGCATAATCTTCGGAACACATACACAATGCGCTTCCACCCTCATTAATATATTTGCACACTTTTTTGTGCATTTACATGTTTTCAATAAATTTACATGCAGGAAGTGCGGATAAAAATTGTTTCAGCGATTTGGCGCATCATAAACGCTCTATTGAAATAGTTGTGCAACTCGTAACATGCAACAATGCTCTATTCATTAACAAGACATTGTTTGCTAATGAGAAGTTATGGATTCCCAGATATGCATGTCGCTTAAGGCACTTGTGCAAACCATTACGTGCAACAGGTTGGGACGTTCTATTTTACTTAAAAATCATTTACGTGAACACAATTGTCTGAGATGTGTAGGGGTCCAACAAAACAATCATTAACAAGAATTCACCATCCGTAGAACATGCACGTGACTTCCAATTTTGAGTTTATTACCGGTCATATTGTGTGCTTACGAGCATGTAGTGAGTCTGGTTGCGAATATCACAAGTCAAAATATTTATTGTATTTTCCAAAAATGTTACCATTTATTTGTCTTACATTTTAATTAGTTGGGACCCACAAAAGTTGCTCTTCTATCTATAAATAGGAGCTCATTTTGGTTAATTTTCATTCAAAGTTTAACTCACTGAGCATGTTATTGAGGATTTTGAGTGTTTGAGGAGGTTTTATGCTCACAAGCTTGCTCTCAAGTTCATTATATGTCCTCTTACTCGTTGAAAAGCTTTCATATTTATCACAATCCCCCCGATAAGCTATAAGTTCAATTCATTTTTTGTTGTTCGAGCCACTATGAAATTTGAAAGCCTCTCAACTTCTCTCTCGTGTAGGGGGGCGTCTATGGAGAGTCTATGGTTGTCCATCAAGCAAAGAAAGACGTCCATGTTCAATATTGTAAGGCACTGCAATAGAGGGGAGGGAGTCATTTATCCAACCACGCGCAAAAAAAGCGTGTATTGGTCTTCATACATCAATTTAAATTTTGCAATATTACCCCACCACGTAGGAACAATGAGCAAGTGTACTTGAATTTCTCCAATTTGCTTAAAAAACGCTCATATAGCTTTCATGCTACATCCCGAGCATCACATATGCTCTTTTTTTATAGTGCTAAGAAAAATGCACACAGGTTCTGTTCGTCGCACCAAACGCATTGCAATTGATATTTTGAGAGTTTTTGTAAAAATTTGTGAGTTTATACCTTCGTGCATGAGATTACAATAACAAGGTGAGGCAAGTCAACGTGGCAAATTTACAAATTCATTCCCTTTTTTTCTTGTTTTCTTTTATTTCTTTTTTTTTTCTCTTTTTTTATGTTTTTTATCTTCCCTCTTTTTAGAGAGAAAGGGGAGAGGGAAAAAGAGAGAAAGACAAAGAAATATATAGAGTTCGAGAGAGGAGATAAAGAAAGAGTTTGGAAGTGAGGGATGGAAGAAAGAGAGAACAAAAGAGGGATGGAAAGATAGAAAGACAAAGAGATAAAGAAAGAAAGGTGCAAATAAATAGAAAGAGAGAGGGAAAGAAAAATAAAGAGAGAAACAAATGAGAGAGATAAAAAATAAAAAGAAAGAAATATAGAAAAAGAGAGGTAAAGAGAAATAAAGAGGGAAAGACTAGGGGTATCAAAACTGGTCAATGAAACGGGTTCGAGTCCGACCGAAATTGACCCGACTCAGATCCGATCAACGAAACCCGACCCGTTTAATAAACAAGTCAAAAATGCGCAACCAAACCCAACCAAATAGCAACCCGAATGACCTGAGCCCGACCCAATAACACTTCTTTTAAACCTTTTATAAATTTATAACAATAGATTTTAGATTAATTAATAAAAACTAAAACAATCATACAAGCAAATAAAAAATTAAGAAAAAAATAATGTAAACTGGTCATTTCAGGTCACAATCGAGTTAGCGGGTCAACCCGAACTCGACCCATTTATTAAACAGGTCAGCCTAAACTAGATTTTTTTGGTTGGGTTCGAGTTCGAGAGCGAGTTTGCGGGTCGGATCATTTTTTAACACCCCTAGGAGAGACAGAGATAGAGAGAGAGAGAAGTGGAGCTCTGGCAAAGTCAACAATGATGATCAGTGACGAGCTCAAAGACAATAAGAGATCGAGAAGGTTATCAAGTCCTGTTCTCCCTCACTTGCTTCTACTTTTGTAGATGCATTCTCCCAACGAACTTCGACCCAAGTCCCTCGATTTACAAGCCATAGGTCTAGTCGATACCTTCTCTAGCAAGCTCCTGCATAAGGCCCCTGGTTCTCCACACACGGCAACCACTGCCAATGCCTTCTCCAATGAGTACTGTCATGATCCTTAGCATCTTTATCACAAAGAGATTCAGGAGTTTGGTCAAGAACAGAGAGCAAATGAGATTGGGAGAGGGGGAAAAGAGGGAGAGATTAAGAGAAAATCATAAAGGAAGGGGGTCGTGCGCCTACATGAGGTAACGAATGAGAGAAGCAACGCATGTGCTTGTATGAGAAACATAGGCTCAGCCAAGATTTTTATTTGGTTTTTTTTTAATAATAGATCTTACACAATCATGTCAGGATCCTCCACAGGCAAGTCCCTCTCAACTTCGACAAACTCCATTTCCAACTTCACTCTCTTTTAATCATGAATGCTTTTGGAAAAAAAAAATCTTATGTATTTGCTCGTACAGGTAAAATCTTTTGTTACGCCAAGGTACATCCTCTTGCAAATGTCTAGTGAGAACATCCATGACTAAAGCAAAAAAGATATGGGCTTAAGGCAATGTGGTAAAAAATCTTATGTATTTGCTCATACATGTAACAAAAGATCATAAATACCCAAATTTAAGGGTCAATGTGCATAGCACCAACATGGCGAGGAAAATGCAAAAAATTAATATTTATGCACATTACTCCAATGTGAACATTTTGTGTAGGTAATGAAGGTGTATGTGCCTTTTCTTATGAGTGGTAGGTACAAAAACCCCCAGCTACAATGCTATGGACACCAATCATGAATGTTTTTTTAAGCATAATGTAAAGAGCTAGCAATCTCCATAAATGTCACTTACGTGGAGGAGACACCGACTAGTTGTTGAAATTTTCAATGAAATGAGTAAGCACATACTTGGAAAGAACTAAATGTAAAGAACGTATGAACATAATAGCAACTAAAATGAATATTCAATAATATAAAATCACAAAATAAGGAAAAAAAATGGAAATTCAAAATGAAACATATGTCACCTTAAATGAACTACGAGGACAAAAATTGAAAATAAAATTGAACACAAAACTAGAAGGCAATGAATTTGACAGATTCTCAAACAAGCATGATGTTCCCTCATGAAAAAATGGAAGTAAGGTATGAACCCCACTTCCTAGGCTTAAGATTCCATTTTTCCTTGAGGTGGATTGAAAGTTAATGAACCAGATTTCCCCCGATGATTGCATCGATGTTTGTTTAGTTCTAGGTTCCTACTTCCTATGAAAGCAAACCTCCATAGTTAATTACCCCTCCTATCGCGTAGAAAAGAACTCTCAATTAAGGATGAATTAACTTTAGAAGTGTAAGTGTTTCAATGTTGGTAGTGGAGGATGAAGTTAAACCTGATCAAGATCTTATGATTCCGTCATCCCGGAAATACAGTAAGTTTTAGGCTACCAACACAAGCAATCATTGATTGTAATGTCCAAAGAATCTTATTAGCAACCATGGGTTGCCTCCTCTCATAGATCTCGAGTAAATTGAAGTGGCTAGATATAACTCTATAAGTTACAGTTTTATTGTGTGATGGGTTTACATATTTTAGAATATCCAATAATTTATTTAGTTTGGGGATTATGGCTTCATTAGAAGTTGTCCAGTAATTTGGCTTAAAAGCGACTTACGACTTCTCTTTGAAATTGCCCATCTTTTTTAATTTAATTATGACTTACGGCTTCGTTTAGAAGTTGCCCGATAGTTTGGTTTAAGACAAGGCTTACGGATTCATGTAGAAGTTGGCCAGTAGTTTGGTTTAGGACAGGGCTTAAGGCTTCGTATAAAAGTTGTGCATACAGTAGGTCTTACGGCACCCTTGGGAGTAACTTGTGATTTTATTTGGGGTAGGTCACCTCTCTCAGACATTTGTCAAATAAAAGGGCTTATTGTTTCTAATTGAAGGTGGCCTATAGGTTAACTTTCAAAGTTTTGCACTTCACTAGGCAGTTTCTCGAATAGATTGGTCTTAATACTTCTTTTGAAAGTAGCCCATAGGTTTTAGTTTGGTTGAGTTAGCCAACAAGAATTTACTTTGCATTTTCAAGCAACAACTTGTTTAGTTTACACCTCCGACAGCCCCGATGCTTGTGTTTTTGTTTCGATGCTTTTTTCCTTCTTTAGCAATTTGCCTTTGTTTTAGTATCTCTATTTTAAATTCAGTACATTTACTTTCAGCACTTGTAGTTACAACACTTTGTTTTCGCTCTTTTTTTTTTGCCTATAGTACAAGTGTTCTGCTTACAGCCCAATTTATTTGTTTACAACATTGCATTGATGTTTGTTAATTGTTTGCAAGTGTTCGGGGCTTGCATGGGAATTTGCACATAAAGGAGAAAAGTTGTGAAAATCAGACTGGACAACAAACCCGAAGAACGAGAGGTTCATGATTCAACCACTTCAACAAGGTTGAACTGGATGACGTAATAAATAATAATATTATTAAAAATTAATAAAAAAAACATAATAATATCACAATCTAATTATGAAATTTTTCAAAATTCTAAGAAAGGAGAAAAGTTGTGAAAATCAGACTGGACAACAAACCCGAAGAACGAGAGGTTCATGATTCAACCACTTCAACAAGGTTGAACTGGATGACGTAATAAATAATAATATTATTAAAAATTAATAAAAAAAACATAATAATATCACAATCTAATCATGAAATTTTTCAAAATTCTAAGAACTTAGACTCATAATAATATGAAAATGAAAGTGTAGCTAAACTAAAACATGTAATAAATATTAAAATTATTTAAATAATTTCTAAAAAATATAATCAAAATATCATATATATGTGATTAAAAAATAAAGAAAATTCATTCATAATATCTTTTTATAATTTTAAATTTAAATTTAAAAAAAAAAATTTAATCTAAATTTAATGTTGCAGAGTAGAATTAGGTATTATCATGATGATATTATATATTTATAGTTGTCAATTATTTTATAATTAGCAGCTATTCTTTCTGATTATTTAAATTTTACTACCAATATTATAAATCAAATAGATCAATTTTATTAAATATATATTTTGGTAAATTATTATATATAGTGTAGTTTGTAATAATTGAGAGATAATTAGTAATTAGGTTCCATTTAGCGTTGCAAAATTAGAGAATTTATACGGATTAATACATTATATAATAATATGAGGGTGTATTATCTTCGAATTTATAATTTAAACAATTTTTAATTTTCTGTTCATTATCTTGGAATAGAGATATGGTGTTATGTATTCATCGACACTTAATTTATAATTTTAGATTATTAAATTTATTATATTTTTAATTTTGCTTATTATTATTTTTATTTGTTTTTGGAGTATTCCTGTTTTATATATTATTTGATGTATGATATTTTATTTTTTGTAATACGAGTGTGATATTTTTTTTCAATTATTATAATTCTCTTTAATAAGAGAATATTAAATCCAATAGCACACATTTATTTTATGTACATTTATACTAGTTGATTTAGTCACACCTTTTTTTTTTTTTACTTGACTTTCTTCTTCTTTTTTTTTTCTTTTTATCCTCATCACTTGAAAGGATTTTTCATTTATGTTGTTTTATAATAGCCTTCCTTCTTTCCCAGAGCAAAAGCACGACATGGGGTGTTTGCGAACGTATTGGGCTTCGATTAAGTATGATACTTCCGTTTATCTTAATGAAGGATATAAATTTCTTGATATTGTTTGACTAATTTAATTTATAACTATTTAGATTTATATTTCTTAACATTTAATAAAATGTTTATATTGAATTATTTTAAATAATTATGCATTGAACCGACCAGTTCATAGAGAGATTAGATTCTAACGAACCAGTATGGTTATGGGTCTGTACGCATTGATACTGCGCGTTTTCATAACTGAGGTTTGGCAGCTCGAATTGTTATGATTGATTAGTGTTTTTTATCTGCTTTTGATGGTTTTTGCTGGATTTGCGAGTTGGTACATGATTTCTTGAACCGATCATATTTTAATGTGCGCGTATGGTAGTTGCGATTTTTTTTTTTTCTCGGGTTATGGAGCTCGGAGCGTTCTCTATGCATTGAGGTTCTCTTAACCACTTATATAGGAGATCTGTGTCTCAATAAGCTATGTGTGACTTAGCTATATGGGTATGCTTAGCAGTTTGCTGTTCAAATGTCTTTGGTGTTTTAATTTTAAGTGTGTCATGTTAAGGGGCATAATTGGCGGTGGAGTTTTATTAAGATGTTTTTAGTTGTGCAACACTTTCATTTAGGGTTTTTTCTCGGTTGTATTTATTTATTTGTGGTATTCTTAAATCTTATTTTCAGTTCTTGGTGGAGAGATCTAGTGATTTCTATATAATAATATTTTTATTTTAATGTTATGTCTGTTATACTATTAATTCAACTTGTGTTATTAAGATAGGTTATTGAGATATATTATTAAGAGTTTATAGTCTATTGGTCTTGGTGGAGTAATTAAATGAATTTTTGAAACTTTTTCTATTTTTATACTAATAGGTAGTAGTATTTTATAAGATTAATTGAGTTTTTATTATATTCATTAATAAAATTAGTAAATTTTAAATTATTATATTAAGATTTAAATTTGTGATTTTCAAATTAATTAGTTCATTAATTAAATTGATTAATCAATTTTTTAATTAGTTAGGAAGATTTAACTTATTTTCAAATTGAATTTAATAGTTATTAATTATCTTTAATGTTATTGAAAATTTCATCAAATTATTTTAAATTAAATAATTAAGTTATTAAATTATGAAACTTTTAATTTAAATAAATTCTGTTATGAATTGATTAATGATTATTCGAATTTTAATTGATTAATTTAAATATTAATTAAATAGTTAGTGGATTAATTAAATTAAAGTTCTCAAAGAATTTAGAAAATTCGATCGACGCCACCAATGTCCCTTCCCACGTGTAGGGGAGGAACGGAGGGAGAGCATCGCACCTTTCAAACGTGGGCGCCAACCAGATGAATTCAGACGGGCCGAGCGAAAGTGGGACGAAACGACGGGTCTCGAAATCACGTTTCCAAGGCTTTCAAAGAAATTTTTTGATGCTTGTTTTTGAAAATTAAGAAAGCTTCCAGGCGTCCGCCGTTGGTCGCACCAGAGGGCCGAGGAGGTTGGGAAAGCCTCTCCCCTAAAACCCTGTAAACGTTGTTCCAACCGGAATAGGATTCAACGTCCTAAGGGCTTCGAGAACATTTGGTTCCAGTTATATCTTCATCATCCGGGCGAATTGATGATGATGTCGAGAGCTGTTTATTATTACTTATTATTATTTTAATTAATTATTATTATTTTACTTATTATTATTATTATATTATATTAATATATATATATATATATATATATATATATATCCCCTCCTTTATACTCTTACTCACTGCTTAAAAAGCAAAGAGTTGTTTGAAGTGCTCGAGTCTACCGCTAAGGAAGAACACGCACGAACGGGTTGCATCTTGCGATTTGTGGGAGACGGATGGTGGGCACGGGAGATCAAGGACAGACAATACTCGTGTGGGATCGCTTGCATGCAGGACTAGAGGACGATGTGCGATCATTCGCACGTGTACGGGATGCAAACGACAGACATGGGAGGGGAGATGTGTTCGGTCGAGAGTCCTGTGTGTGGAGTCGGGTATGGTAAGTTGACTTAGATCGACGAGTGCGGCGATGCAGATGGGATCAAAGTGTGCACGATAAGTACGCGACTAAGGGCTTCAGCTATGAGGTCGTGCGAGAAGGAGAGATCAAGGGCTTCTTGCGTGCATGAGTACGAATGAGCAAGCGAGAGGACGCTTCTGTCGTGTGAGGGAGTTTTGTGTCGTGAGTGGGGCGGTTGTGAGATTGTACGTGAGTGGGGTAGTGGGAATCGATTGCTAGTTAGAGGTCGACGCATGAATGGAAGAATTCACTAACTTTAGAACACTCAAATTATGACCTAAAATCATATTTAAAAATGTCTAAGTGGAAGTTCCAATGTGAAAAAAAAAATGAAAGCTCCAATTTGAAGGCAAAGGAATGCCATTATGGGTCTATATAAACATGAAAAGATAACTAAATGCAAGAAAATGAATTATTTTTTAAATGCATAATAAGAATTTGAGCAAATTACCAAAATGGTCAACGCCTATTTATGAAGGTCCAATATAATCTCAAACTATGTAAGAGTATCGATTTAATCCCCAAACTCGTTAAAAAGGGACCAAAATGGTCCCACCATTTAAATTAGTGGTAAAAATTAACCCAAAAAAAAAAAAAACCTTTTGGATTGATGGAAACTCTCATAGCAAGTCTTTCGTACATTATTTTAGATTTTTTTTTTCTTTTTTTCATTATAACTACCCTAAAAAAATTTACTTATAATGGCGATAAATTAAAAATTTGCTCCCTCCCCTCAAATTTTTATGTTGCCCTCGACTCCTGTCACGTCACTCACAACATTAGTAAATGAAACGACGCTCCGCAATCAGCAATCCTTGTCGTCCTTTCTCGCGAACCTGATCTAGGCGGCTACAAGAAGCCGCTGCTCAGGTCCTCCGCCTGCTGCCTGCACGATAACATCCCTACCCACGCGCTGTTGCTTTGGGATATCCACAACGCTGCAGGATGACGATGACGACGTTGACTTGGTAAGTTGTATGTTTTACATTTTTTATTACAAAACAAAATTTGAAATAAAATTTCTTGATTGAAATAGAAGAAAACTATTCATCTTATTTAAACCTTAGATCTAGAAGTTCAACTCATGATTGTAGAAAAAAATATATAGATTAGGGTTTATTTTTTAGGGTCTATTCTCTTTAGTTAGTGATGATATCTATTTTTTTAACATGTGATGGAGAAAACATCAATTGGATGCAACAACTTCAACATAGCGAATGTTGCTGCCTCAACCAAGGTGGATAGGCCGTGAGAGTCCATATTATTACAAGCTTATAATCTAAAAGAAGGGAACTAAAAGGAAAAGTATCATGATCTCAATTGCATGGTATTTAATTATATGCTCAAAAAAAAAGATAGGTTAGTTTTGCATATAGCTAGTTTATGTAATCTCTTGTAAAAAGTAAGTACATGCACCTGCTAGGTCTGCAAGATCTCTTAGCTATCTAAATCATGTTGTTACAACAACCACAACATCAAGGCTTTATCCCACTACTTTATCCCACTACGTGGGGTCGGCTACATGAATCCTTTTTCTCCATTGTGTCTTATTAAAGGTCAAATTCTCGTTTAAATCTAATAAAGAAATGTCATTCATAATATTTTCTAACCAAGTCCTTTAAGGTCTGCCTCTACCTTTCTTAACATAAGTCAAATCTAATACCTCTACTCTCCTAACCGGGTCATTGGAAGGCCGCCGTTTTATGTGACCAAACCATCTAAGGCGACTCTCTCTAATATTATCTTCTACTGGAGCTATTCCAACCTTTTCACGTATATGCTCATTTCGTATCCTATCTCTAAGGGTAAAGCCACTCATCCACCTGAGCATCTTCATATCTGTCACACATAACTTAGTATTATGCTTCTCTTTTAATGGCCAACATTCAGCACCATAAAGCATTGCAGGCCTCACTACCATCTTATAGAATTTTCCCTTAATTTTGAGAGGAACTTTTCTATCACACAACAAGTCTGATGCATTCCTCCACTTCAACCATCCAACTTGAATTCTGCTGATAATATCCCCATCTATTTCACCATCACTCTGAACAATAAATCCAAGATATCTAAAACGTGTACTCTTATTAATGACTTGATCGCCCAAAGTAACAATCCCCTCACTGGGTCTATTACTACTAAAATTACACTCCATATATTCCGTTTTAGATCTACTTAAGCGAAAACCTTTAGTCTCTAATGTTAACCTCCATAATTCAAGTTTACTTTCAACTCCCTCTCTAGTCTTATCAACAAGAAGAATATCATTAGCAAAAAGCATACACCAATGTACATCCTCTTGCAAATGTCTAGTGAGAAAATCCATGACTAAAGCAAAAAGATATGAGCTTAAGGCTGATCTTTGATGTAACCCAACCGAAATAGGGAAATACCTGGTCAAACCACCTTGTGTTTAAACACAAGTAATAGCTCCTGCATACATATCTTTAATGATTTGAATATAAGCAATATTATTAACTCCTTTCTTTTCAATAACTCTCCATAGCACTTCTCTTGGAACTTTATCATATGCTTCTTCTAAATCAATAAATATCATATGTAGATCCTCCTTTTTATCTCTATATTTCTCCATCAAACCTCTTAATAAATGAATGGCTTCCATAGTCGATCTACCCGGCATGAATCCAAATTGATTTTGAGAAACATTAGTATCACGCTGCAACCTATGCTCCATAACTCGCTCCCATAGTTTTAAAGTATGACATGTTAACTTAATTCCTCTATAATTCGTACAATCTTGTGCATCACCTTGATTGTGCATCACAATCTAAATCATGTTGTTAGAAGAGATAAATTATATTACTCATTGTTTGCATTACAATGAAAATCTCAATAATACATGAGCTTTTAATGAATTTGCAATAATTTATAATCATTGATTTAAGCTTATCAACAATTTTTTTAATTATTTTCTTTCACTCAATTTTCTGGCAACCAAAAACTTCTTAAAAAAAAGTTGTCAATGCATCCTGAATTTAATAAATGGATCGATATTTGAAGAGAAAATAATGTGTATAGGTTGATATGCCAAATAACGTGAAAGAGAGGGATAAAGTATAGAGAACATATTTGTTGAAGGGGTCACATCAATCGAAAAGTTATGACTTTCCCCAAACAAAGATTAGAAATGTCACACGCAAATTTAATGTAAAATAGTTTGAGGAACATCCTACTTGGTTAGAATACAACGACTAGAAAAATGTTGCATTTTACTTTTATTGTTACCTATTTAAGCCCCAAGAGCAAATTAATATAGGCTAAGGTGATGGAGATTCATTTATTAGTGAAAATCTAAAAAATTTAAATAAAAAAATTTCTAGGAAATGCACACAATAAGGTGAGACTGAACTATAAGACTTAATGATGTATCAAAAACATAGTCTTCCTACACTATAGTTGAGCAAGAATGAGAAGAACAAAAAAAATATATCTGATCATGTTGAATGCAACTGTTGATTGTGTGATTTCTTCTACGACAAAGATTATCATTTCGAGGCCAAGATGAGTCATCTAGTTCAGATTACCAAGGGAATTATATAAAGATACTTCATTTCTTACTAATCATAATGAAGAACTACAGAAAGTTTCATTGGCAAATGCAATCTTAAATTTGAACTTAATTTCATTAAAGGTTCAAAAAGAACTTTGTAGTGATGCAGCTGCCAAGACTTTTTCTTCTACCATGAATGATATTCGCGATACATACTTATCAATTTTAGTGAATGAGTAATGTGATGTGTCTACGAAGGAACAATTAGCTATTGTTGGGAGATATGTAAATAAATTGGGTCAAGTTATTGAGAGATTTATTAAGTACTAAGCATGTTTCCTCGTCCAATAGAGTTGTACTTAAGGCATCTTTTGAATCTATACTAGCAAAGCATTCACTAAGCATGCACAGGATACGTAGCCAATGATATGACAGGCACCTAATATGTGAGGGAAGTTTTATGGTTTGAATATACTGATACTTAAAGATAATCCATATACATTATATGTTCATTGTTTTGCCTATCAATTCCAATTGTGCTTAGTGGTTGTAGCAAAGAATTATTAGCATGGAAAGCATATTTTTTAGATCACTTCAAGAATTATGAATATTACAAGCTAGTGTTTCGTGTAAGAGGACTGAAACTCTTAAAATCATTCAGCATGATTGATGTTTCACTCATAATTCCTAGCATATATTAGAGGTTAACTTCCATTATACAACAGCTACCATACTTACCTTAACCTGCAATCTTTCTATAGCACTTCCTTAATCCCTTTACTCACCTGAAACCAAAATCACTACACAAGTGGGGTGGTTAAACATCCAATGCATTATGCATGTAGCAAAGCTTATGTCCATGGAAGATGTCAGAACAGCAATTAGATAGGTATTTAAAAATTTGCTTTCTAGTTATTTGTCTGTTTCTAGTCATGACTTTTGAATCTATCTTATGTGCTTACTTGAAATGATTTTTTGATTCAATGAAAAAAATATATTATTCGCCCAAAATTTTGATTTATTTAAAACTGAAATCAATAGATCAAACAATTTTTCTATTCGGCTACATTCGGTTGTGCATGTAATTTGGTCAGATCAATTTTTTGGATTTCAGAACCAACCAATTCATTCAAACAAACCGAATGTAATACCCTAGCTAAGCAAGCTAATAACTAAAAACTTGTAACTAAGCATTGTTATAAACTAAAAATACAAATTTTAAATCAGAAAAATATAATGTAGATCACATAAATATTAATAAGAACAAAACAGACAACAAGCAATATGCTGAAATCAATTCAATGCCTTTTGCGTTTGACAATTCTACCTTCTGACGTCCAAGAAAGCAACCATCAGGCTCTATGGACCCAAAAAAGTCAAGCTTCAGAAGGCAACCTTTCATCTTGTCAAAGTAAAGGCCTCTGATGGGAAAAGATGGGTCGTATTCAAATTGCAAGCAGCTCTCGGGATACTTTAGCTGCCACAACCGCATGAATTTAAGAATATTAACGAGTAAACATTTAAGAAAAAATTAAAAATAAAAACTACTGAGGTCTGACCTCACGAACAAGAAACTTCTTGGCAAGATCATACGTCAAGCTTTGCAAATTCTTCGAGTAATGAGCCAGTGTATAGTCGTAATCAAACCCATACACTTGTATTTTATCCAGCCTAAGATTCTTATTCACGTAGATGCCTATATTTAAACAACGGAACATTTTTAGGGTTACTTCAAGTTGAGGCTACCGCTTCTTTGAATCAAAAGTTTAGCCTACTTGACTCGCCTAGATAGATTTGTTGTTGCTTACGTTTTATTTCTAAATGTTAAAAAGAAAGAATCGAAGCAGTACGCACATTTCCAATCGGAGAAATGCAATTACGTCTAATAGATGTCTGTTTAGAGGGAGGCCACAATATTCAAACAAGTACGAAGAAACTAAAAGAGACCTTCAGGATTCATCTTAGGCATTTTCCTTAGTGCCGCGGGGATGTTGCCGAAGGACTGTTTTGCACCCTCGAACTCGATTCGGATTTTTTCAATCTCATTCGTGATTATCGCTGCGCTTCTTGAGCTCGTCTGGTCAGTAAACCACCGGCGGGCTGCTTCGACGCCCAAAACTGTACTTGACATATCAAAATACCAAAATTTTCCTCATTAACCAAAATAAACCCAACACTGAAAATCGTGAAGAATTAAAGGGAAAAGCGCCGCGTACCTTGTCTGATGTGATTTTCTGCCCAGAGAGCGGATCTCTAAGGAGCAAGAAGAGGTGAAACGAGTTAGAAAGCAAAATCAGTTGAGAGGAATGGGGGCAAACAGAGTGTCTTGGAGTCGAGCTACTACTTGACGTAGAAAATTGGAGATGGGGCGGAGACTTCTCATGGCCGATAAACTTGGAGAAAAGAGTTGATGTTCAGCTCCGCTAAAATGGGAAATGTCAAGAACCAAGAACGAAGAACGTCACGGACTGTCGGACTCCGAAGTTGCGCGCGCTGGGAATGAGAGATAGGAACAAGGAAGAGCGGGAGGATTATTTGCGGGAGGATTATTTATAGGCAAAAATTGAGATATGAAGATGTAATATAAATTATTTAAATGAATTCAAAAATTTTTCTTTTTTTTCTTTTTTAAATATAATAAAATAATTTTTAAAACAAATTAGGCCAGCATATATTGATCAAAATTTAAATTCAATATATTTTAAAACTTAAATTTATTTAAGATGAGTATAGCACAATAATTAATTTATTGCATATATAATATATTACTTTAAATAGTTCTGAAATTTTTAAAATAGATCCCTTATTAAACTATTCAAGGAAAATTTTAATTTTATAAGCCACGTAATGCCTAAATTTAAAGAAATACGGCTCATTCTTAGTTTCGTAGAAAAAAAAAGTTTAAAAAATTCATTCAAATTAAAATATCACTGCAATTACTTGTATATTATCATACGTGAGAGATGAAACATTTTCTACTACGGCTTTCTCGATTATTATCATTGGCATCGTCATTTAATCTTTCTTCTAAATTTCATTGATCAATATATTTCTTGATGATAAAATTAAAAATATCATCATTTAATGTGACCTTAGGCAAAGAAAGTCAAAGATGTACTATAATTATTCCTCACCTTTAATTAATCCCTAAATACAAGTGCAGAGTGCATAGTGCATGTATCACACCCCGGGTCCGATCGGCGATACACCCCAGCAACATGGGACACGATGAAGTGATAGAAAGACATGTTTTATATTCACAAAGAGAAATATGCATATAAAAGGTATACAACATGATATGTACAACAGAGTAAATAAATGAAGTGAATTAAAAAGTCAATTCATTAATAAAATGCAAATAATTAATATATATAAATAACAATAGTTCTGATACAAGCTAAAATGAATGTAAATAAAACAAAAAGCTAGAAAGAAACTAACCAACCCTCATAATCAAAAGCATAATAAACTATTACAAAATATAAAATGCCAAAAAATATCTATTACTAGTAACTATGCTCCTTTGGTGATAATCCACTAAATACGCCTGCAATACCTACTATAAAAAGAGACAATGTGTAAGTAGTAATAATGGCACATTCCATGTATCCTTTGTATATGTCAAATAGCTACTAATGTCAAATCATTTTAATTCTTACAAATGTATAACATTAAATATATATGTACCTCAAATACCTATGAGTCATTTATCATTTTCAATTCATGTCCAACTATATTTAACATTCATAGGCATATACTATAGTCAGTTTATCAAATATCTATCACTGGGATGGTAAACACCAACCCAAATAAATTTAGTGATTTCAAGTAGAGTCGTCAATCCGAGGGCCCATCGACCCCGACTAGCCAATAACCAATAGGGTTCTATGATGTGCGTGGGGCTGGGTTGCGCAGGTGTGTGTTAGGCACATATATGTGAAATATGCTTTAGTTTTCTTTGATATAAAATTCTATCAAATAATGTAAGTACGCGTATCGATCAAGTAATAAAATTGATATGATAAAGTGTCGATCTCATAAGAAAGTATTATGTAATAATGCAAATGTTCTAGTATTGTTTACTCTAGCTAAAATATTTATCTTACCAATAAAAATCAAGTTTTAGATTATGTCTCTACTAAAAAATTATGAGAGAAAAGATAAAATACCAGTTGATAAAATATTTTGGACAAATGATCGTGAAGTTCCCAAACTTTCCTAAGTAGACTCTTATAAGTTAGTTGTGAATCAGAGCATATACATCCTTAGATCTCCATCAAGCTTATAAGAAAGTGAAGGAAGATTTATGTCCCTCCTACAATTACTAATTCTCCATAAACTCTAAAACACTAATCATCATATATCTAGGTATGCAATAATTCTATTTAAATACTCCTAATCATTATAATATTCCTCTATCTAGATAATATATCAAACTATATTTAACTCTATAATTACCATCACATAGATTAAATTAAAAGCATGAGATATTAAAAATATACAATAATTCATTAAAGCGCAAAATTCTACATTAATACTAACAAAGGTTTTACATCATTAGCCTAAAACTAGAGAATTAGCAAACCATTGAATTAAAATAGAAAAACACAACTCATTGATTGCATAAAGGAGAAAGTACAAGAGTCAAAGTGGAAATAAATATCACCCAAATAGTAAAATTTTACTCTCCACACTCGCCTTACTCACTCTAAAAGCATTCTTGCTCATAATAAGATATGACAATGATCTCCAAACTGTCATTACCCAATCCGACTAGGACAAATCCTATTATGTTGAGCTGTGACATGCAAATCCCAATATTTTGTTTTGAAATTATTTTAATTTTTTTGCTAATATTTGTTAAAATAAACTACATAATATAAAGCTACCAAAACATTCAAATACTGAAAATAAACTCATCTATAAAGTTTTCTTCATTTCATCAAAATAAGTATCTATACTATAGTACATAGCTACAGGTAAAAGCTACATAACTGAAGATTTAACTAGCCATGATTATACAAAAATCAAAATAAAAAAATATATATAATCTCATATCTAATCCTGAACTACTAGTCCACAATCTTCTTCCCCTTCCAAGATCCTAAAAATAAGAAATAAAACTACAATGAGCTATAATAGCTCAGCATGCCACATAAACCAATCTAAATTTCTAAATATTCTTTTATCAAATATTTGGCTGAATATTTAGAAGCAATGTAGTTTAAATAAATCATTATATTATGAGATATAATAAATGCATAACAGTTATTCCTTGTTTAAATAACAATATTGAACAAATAAACAAATTGAAATTCATATCATAGAGCTCTTCATATCATATTTTCTGGACCTAGATAAAACCTCAAAGGATTTTTTCCCTTATGACTCTCTTTTTGTTTGTGCTTATAGCACTAGAACATATCACATATCTTTATCTCACATAGAATCTCAAAAGATTATGGCCTCTTATAGCTCACAACAATCCCCTAACACGTACATTTAGAATATGTAATAGACCGTATTTTGACTTTAACAATTTTTTTTGAAGTCATTATAACTCCAAATCGCAAATTATCTTCACCATAATATTTTGATTGTAGTATTTTAATTTACACAATTTTTTCTTATAATTTATGGGCACCGATGAAAATCTTTAAAAATTTGATACTTGTTGGTACAAGTGAAGATTTCAGGACCATCACGTCTTTGTTTTACAAACTAATTTCATGATATTTTCTAAATAATATGGTTTATTTTATAGATATTTTTATATAATGTTGAAGTCCTACAATGATTTATTTGAATTTTATACAAAAAATAATTAAATTAAATATTATATTTGTTCCGTCCATGAGTATTCGCGATGGTAGAGAAATATAAAATTTATCGTCTTAGCGTTGTACGAAAATCCGGCACGCAATCAAATAAGAGAAAGGGTCTAGCATTTATGAGACACCAAGATTTTTATGTGGAAAACCCCTGAAAAGGGGGAAAAACCACAGGGCCTAGCCGGTTTGAATGAATCCATTAGTATTGCAGTCGATTAAAAATAAGGCCCATCCTTGGGAGAAGGCCTTAGCTTGATGTACATCTTATGGAGTACATTACATGATGTAAATACAAAGAATCACTATTGACATGTTCGCTTTGTTAGAAGGACTGCAGTCGGCGGGCGACGTAGGTCAGGAGGACCGTAGTCAGCTGGCGACGGAAGACTGTAGTCGGCGGGCGACGTAAGTCAGGAGGACCGTATTCAACGGGCGACGGATGTCGGAAAGACTGTAGTCGGCGGGCGACGTAAGTCAGGAGGACCGTAGTCGGCTGGCGACGGGGGTCGGAAGGACTGTAGTCTGACGACGAAGATCAGTATGACAGCGTCAGGCAGAAGTCCAGCAA
>NW_021482865.1:0-10781 GCF_001605985.2 Dendrobium catenatum | reverse complement strand
AAAAGGCGGCCTTCCGATGACCCGGTTAGGAGAGTAGAGGTATTAAATTTGACTTGTGTTAAGAAAGGTAAGGGTAGACCTAAAAAGACTTGGTTATAATTTATTAGAAATTAACTTTCTTTATTAGATTTAAACAAGAATTTGACTTCTAATAGGACACAATGGAGAAAAAGGATTCATGTAGTCGACCCCACGTCGTGGGATAAAGGCTTGATGTTGTTGTTGTTGTTGAGGAAGCTTTTTGGTAACAAAAAGTTGTTTCAAAGCAACAAGTTGAAGATGACAATAACATAAAATATTTTCATGCTTTTGTTAAGAGAAATTGTGCCAGAAACTCCATCCATAAATTAATCATGAGGATGGATCTGTTACTGAGGATGATATAGAAATTGCAAACTTTGCTGTTTAACATTTTCAAAACATTTTCAATAAGGAATTTACTCCTGCTCATAATGATAATCCTTTTATCCCTAACCTCATATCTCAAGATGATAATGTTTCCCTCTATAAACCTCCTACTTTTGGTGAAACTAAAGAGATGGTTCATAGCATGAATGGCAACTTTGTGGCTGGGCCTAATAGTTTTACCACTAAGTTCTTCCAGAAAACTTGGCATATTATTAAAAATGATCATTATTAAGCTATTTTGGATTTTTTTGTTGGTCATACAATTCCAAAATTTTTTACTTCTACTTCTATCATTCTTATACCATAAAAACAGCTCTTTGCTCCTTTTTTAATAAGTTGCTTTCTAAAATTCTTATGAGTCATTTAACTTATATTCTTCCCAAAATTATATCTCCTTTTCAAATGGGATTTGTCAAGGGGAGAGCTATTGCAAATAATATTCCATTGGCCCATGAATTTTGTATGACTTGAATGTTAGGGAGAGAGGTGGAAACATGATCTTGAAGCTTGAAATGTTAGAGGCTTATGACAACATTTATCAAAACTTTGTTTACAATATTTTACATTTGATTGGTTTTAATTAAATTTTTATTAATCTGATCAAAAACTACATTGAGGGATCTTATTTTCTTATTATTGTGAATGGTAAAAGCAATGATTTTTTTTAGATCCTCTCGTGGTCATAGGTAGGGAGATCCTATCCCTCCTTCACTTTTCAACATTTATGTTGAGTATTTATCTAGAGGTCTTGCCCTAGCCTCTTTTTTAGAACCTTGGGTTATTTTCCTATTTCTCACGTATGTTTGGATGATGATTTTATTATTATCAAGAATGCTTCTTTAAATAGGATTAATATACTTATGGAGTTTTTTTATAATTTTGAAAGTGTTAGTGGGCTTTCTATGAATAAGCAAAAAGATTATTTTATTGCTTCCAACAAAGTGCATAATGACCATATTTTGGTTATTAAAGGCTTGAATGGTTTTTCACATGGTCAATTGCCTATTAAATATCTTTGGGTTCCTCTCTTTGAAGGTAGAAAGAATTCTTTTCTTTTTGATGATCTGATTACTTTTGTGCATAACAAATTTTTGTCTTGGGATGCTAATTTCTTAAATTTTTGGGGTAGATTAGTTCTTATTAAGTGTTCTTTTTTCTCTTCTTCTTTATATTTTCCAAACTCTTCAACCCACCCAGGTGGTTTGCAATAGAATTGATAGAGTTTTTAACAATTGTTTTTGGAAAGCTACTCATAATCATACTTAAATTATCTAGACTTCTTGGGACAGTTGTTGTGGCAAGTTGGATGAGGTTTCCTTGGGGTGTAAGAGTTTGTATGTATTTTCTTGTGCTTTCTCTTTGAGGTTGTGGTACAACTTTTGTGCTAAGTGAGCCTCTAGGCTAAGATTATGTTTGATAATTATTGTGTGGGTAAGCACCTGGCTATCTATTATTTTAACAAAGGTGACTCTATAGTGTGGCAAAGACTTTGCAAAGTTAAATGGGTGGTTGATCCTCACCTATCTTGGAGGTTTGGTAGTTGGAGCATTTTCTTTTGGCAAGACCGCTGGTTGTGGGGTCAATCTATTTATGTCATTATGAACAGTTCTTCCACAGCGGCAGTTAAGGTGAACAATTTTATTTCTGATAACTATTGGGATTATGTCAAACTTTTTAACGTTATTCCTAATTTTATAATTCAACAAATTTTGAACCTTCCTCTTAACACTGATTCTAATGATTTATTATTTTGAAACATGTCTAAAGATGGGATTTTTAGATTAAAGGATGCTTGGAATGCTTTTAGATCCAGGTTTAATGCTACTAATATTTTTTCTATGTTTTGGCAAAAAAGTATTCGTTCGACTATGGCTATTTTCAGTTGGCCAATTCTGCATAAGTTTATTCCTACTGATGGTAAATTGATTAAAAGAGGTTTTACTTTACCATCCAAGTGCTAATATTATTATCATGTGGAAAATATGTGTATCAAAAAATATATTCCTCCCCTTATTTTGAGTTATTTATGATTGGATAGAAATAATTTTCTTTTTAATGGTCTTTTTTCTATTAATCATCTCTCTGTTAAGGGTTTTAAGAATTATTCATTTGTGGCTTATGATTTTGGTATTAGATGTGAGGAGGCTCTTCATTCTTCTGAACCTAGGTTTGTTTACTGGCACAAACCTCCTAATAATTCTTTTAAGTCAAATGTTGTTGGTGTTGTTATTGGTTCTACCACCATGTGTGGTGGGGTTATTAGGGATAGTCTTGGTAATCTTATTAATGTTTTTTTGGGTCCTGTTCCGAGCTTTGATGAGAATCTTACCATTCTCTCGGCTATTCTTCATGGGGTTATATTATGTATTTCTCTAGGCATTTTTAACATTGCTACTGAAGATGTTTCCAATTATTATATTAAATGTTTAAATATTGTTGACTATATTGTGTATAATTCTAATACCTTTTATTTAGTGAGAGATATTAAAAAATTGTTGGTCTTTTTGAATTTCTCCTTCTCTCTTATATATAGGGAGAAGAATGCTTATACCAAGTGGTTTGCTAGCTTAGGGTGTGATTTGGATGGCTATACTGAGCTCTTTGTTTCTAATCTCTACGGTCATTTAAAAGTTCTTTTAAATATGGATAAAATAGGTCTTACCTATCTTAGAACTAAATATGTTATGCTGGCTGAGTCTTTTTGATAGGGTTTATTTTGGTTTGGAGGTTGTTTTCTTTCTGGTTGGTTGTATTTTTGGTGCGGATTGACTGTTTTTGGATTCCTTCTTCCCTTAAGTTCATCATTGTTGAGTGTCTTGTGGTTAAAGGCCTGAGGTATGATTGTACCAATTTATATGTTGATGGTTTTCCTATTTGTTTCTCTCCTACCTTCATGTGCTAGTTTGAGAACTAGTATTAGCCGTATTGTTTGGCTGCAGGTATATGTGGAAGCTATGTTGAGAGCTAGAGCTATATTCTCTTTCTCTGGTTTTGGTGTTATTTTGGTTTGGTCCAGTGATGATGATGTTGGGGCATCTTTTAGTTTCCTTGTGCAGTTACTAGGGCATTTTCTAAGGCTTCTTCATTTGGTTGTTGATGTTGGGTCCTGTGGAGAGGGTTGTTGGAGGTTTATGTTCTTTTCATCCTATCTTGTGTGCTAGATTGTTGCTCCATCTAGCCTTGTTCTATTACTGGGGCTTCTTTGTGTCTCATTTTTGTGTTCCTCTATTATTGTCTGTCTGTGTTGTTCAACCTATCGTGGCTAAGTTTTTTTTAAGGTAGGATTGAGCGGTATTTGGTTTACCCAAGTGATGGTTGCTAGTCTTGTGACTTCCTGAGCTCTTATAGCATGTATCTCTACAGGGCTTTTAACTGTTAGATTGGTTTTTGTGTGTTGCCTTTCATCATACTCCTTGGGTATTTTTTGACTGCTGCCAATGCAATTTCCTCGTTCCTGGGTAATTTTGGGTCCTTCTATTATATTTTTTAAATTTAATTTGTTAATTATGAATTAATTTTGTATCTTCTATTGTTATAACCATTTAATTGATTTAGTTGCTGGTGTGTTCAATCTGGTTGATACTCTATTTATTTTCAAATTTATGCATTATAACTTCAAACTACACAATCCTAATCTTTTTGTGGGATTGACCTACCCTGATAATATTTTGTTTTATTCTATTATTCTTTGTATTTTGTTAATTACTATATTTAGTGTCCATTCAGGCCTTTTTTACATGTTTTTGGTGACTAGTGCTCATTTTGTGCAGGGTCCTTTTTTGCTGATGAGGCTGAGCTGATTGTTGATTCCAGTGCCTCTTCTTTCTTTTATATTATTACTAAGTCTTTTTGTACTTGTGCTTAGTAGGGATCACCGGCTCTTAGGTTTTTATTTTGTAAGCCCTTTGGAGCTGTAGTGAGATAGCTTTCCCCCCTTAAGGACTTGTAATCTTTTTTTTAATTAATGCGTAGGCCCCTTCTGTGGGTTTTAATTAAAATAAATAAAAAAATAAAACACAACATAAACATAAAATAAAAACTTCTAAAAACACAAAACACAAAAACACAAACACACAAAAACACAAAACCAAAAGTCTTCAAACAATCACAAACTACCTTTCCCTTTTGACATCAAAAAAATGAGGAAAGAAAACAAAAAATCCCGTGAATATGAAAGATGTTATGGACAAATTTAAAAGTCAATAAGAAAAAGAATTTTAAAAATTTTCAAGAGCCACATGAAATTCCTAAAGAAAAAACTCATATTTTAAATCAAAGAACAAATAAGATAAGTATACTTAACCATGTTGAATAATCATTATAGAAAGAAGAAGTATCAAATATAATAATTATCGCAAAAGGAAATGAAATATGAATCAAATATTTTTAAATTCAATAGTTAAAATTATTGTTTAATGTATGAAAGCGAGAGAAACTCAAGGTTTTAGTAAGAGAAAAGAAAAACATATTTTTGAATTCTAGTGATCCCTCAAATTGTTCTCTACTCTGATGACGGTGGAGGGCCACCGGCCGCCAACCTCCGGCGCTGGAGAAGGTTGTACCTCTTCGAATCCTCCAGTAAGAATCCTTCCTCGTATGAATCATAGCTCATCTCCCCCATCTTTCCGTGATGACCATAAGGTGTTTCATCGTGAATCTAAACTGAGGATTAAATCTGTTAAACCTCTTGTGATTAATGAGGGAGGTTACCTCTCTCCAAAGAAAAATATTGAATGTGTTGGAAAAGGGAAGAAGATCATACTGGAAGAACATATTGTTCAGAATAATAACTTTAGTTTTTATATGAATAAGGCTGGTACTGGTTCTATTGAAGAAATGTCGATAGAAGGAAGATTCGATTAAGCAAAGGGTTCCTCATCAGGATTTAAGAAGGCTGAGGTAACGAAGGAAAATGTACTGGTCGAAGGTGTCGTTATAGATTTTGCTGTGCAGATGAATGGAGTGGTTACTCGTGAAGAACCATCAGCTAAGGAGAGATGGGAAAGTGTTTGCGTATGCGATTCTGTAACTTTGGAAACTACATTTATGTTGGAGGAGTTATCCCACCTCAAACTTTGGGAATTTGAAGCTGAATTTCAAAAGCATTGACTTTGATTATGGGGAAACTTTTATGGAGAATGGTGTGGTAAAACTACATCAGCAAATTGTGGCAGATAACACTTCCAAATTACAAAAGTCCTTGGTTGTTAAGGTGTTGGGCAATGCACCCTACCATATTATCAGGCAGGAGTTAAGGAGGCAGTGGAATAAGTATGGCAGATTTCATATGACTCTACTTGGAGGTGGTTGGGTGTTATGTGCTTTTGAGGAATCTGAAGCTATGGAAGCAGTTTTAAACAGTGGACCTTGGTATGTAAACGGAAGCATTGTTGGTTTAGATAAATGGTCCCCAAGTTTTGATCCCTCCTCCATGAAAGGATTGACAACCCCGGTTTGGATTAGGCTACCCAATCTCCCCTTGAAAAGTTGGGATAGAATTAATGTGTAGAATTGCATCTATGGTTGAAAACCCATTCTTTATAGACAAAAATATGTCCTAGTGGGGGAAGCGTGAATTTTCCAGGTTTATGTCTGGATCAAGTTAGAAGACAAACTTCAACAGGGAGTATGGGTTGAAGGTGCTTTGGGGAATTTTTTCCAAAACATCTGTTTCAAATGCGGGAAAATCGGACATGTGGAGAAATTTTGTGCATATACAATTGCAGAGACATTTGCTAGTTTCGATCATTCTAAGTTGGTTTCTGAGGATGCAAAGTTAACAAGATCGAAGGAGAATCCAAAACTGATGGAGGTAAACCACTCTAAGACCATAGAAGATGGCTATGGGCCATGGATTCATGTTAATTATGGGAAGAAGAAAAGCAAGATTAGCAATTTTCAAAACAAATGGAAGAGGTTACTAACATCCGATAAGAAATCTTTCAAAGCAGTAGTTGAAAGAAATGAGGACCAAGGTGGAGCCATTAATAGTTCTATTCAGTTGAATGTAGAGCATCAAATTATTGAGAAGATAATTGAGAAAGTGAAAACTCCGGTGATAACTGAGAACATAGAAATCAACAGAGAAGGCTACAAAGTTGGAAAGGGAGGTGATCTTGATGAAATTCATTACAATCCCAATCAGTATGAAGTTTTAAACAATTTTGGGGAGGAAGGAGAAATAATTGGTGAAGTTGAAGAAGTTGCTATTATGGAAAGGAATTTTGTTTTGGTTCCAACTGGAATAAACAAAGATGAATCAACAGCATTTGATTCCTTGGAGGATAAATCCATTTTGCAGGAGGATGGTTCTAGAAAATCAAAAATAAAAGGTGCTAAGCAACTTAGGGGACTTGGTCCCATCAAACTAGTTCTAAGAAGTAGAAAATTGGAAGGAGATGTGAAGGAAAGGGCGGGGAGCCTTTTCCCCTTAGACCATTAAATGTCATCTATCGGATTTTGGAATTGTAGGGGAGAGAGAAAAAGCAAAGCTTCCCTATATGCAAGGGAGTTCATTAAAGATTTTGGTTTGTTCTTTCTGAGGTTGATAGAGACAAAGTTGATAGTGGTTGATAGTAAGCTTATCAAGGTGATGTTTGGAGAGGGTTGGGATTTCTTTTATGTTCCTTCTGAAGGCCTATCGGGAGGAATTCTATTGATATGGAAGCAAGGGATGGCTTCATTTAAAGTGGTGGAAGCATCAACACAGTTTGTGGTAGGTGACCTTGAAGTTCTCAACAAAGGCACTTGGAGAATAGCAACCATTTATGGGAGCAAAGATGTTTACAGAAGAAGGTTTCTATGGGACGGTTTGGATCAACACATGGTCAAAGATGTTCCTATGATTATAGGAGGAGATTTAAATTGTTTTTTGTCTAAGGAGGAAAAGAAAGGAGGGAGGAAGTTTTTATTTAGTCTGGGGACTAAGGAGATGAAGTCTTTTATCTATTGCAATGATTTACATGAAGTTACTTGTGTTGGTCCCAAGTTCACTTGGTGTAACAACAAGAAAGGACCTGAAAGGATCATGGAAAAGCTGGATAGGTGCCTCATTAATTATGCTGCTTTTAACTCTCCTCATAGATTAATGGAAAGGCATTTGGCAAGGATTGCATCAGACCATAATCAGATCTTATTGAATTTGCTGAATTTCAGTTCTCCAGCCAGAAAGTTTATTAGATTTGAAGAGGTTTGGACTTCAATTCCTGCTTCTATAGCAATAGTGAGAGAATCCTGGAGAAGAAAAGCTCAAGGAGATCCTTCTCAAGCTTTAAACTAAAAGATTAAAAGGACCTTAAGGAATCTTCACTACTGGAGTAAAGCTAAGTTTAAAGAGCTCAATCTTTCTAAATAAGAGCTAAAAGCATATATTCTGGTTTTATAGGAGAAGGAAACTGACATTGGGGACCTTTCGAAGGATGAGCAATGGAAACTAAAAGCTAAAATAGAGGAGCTCAATTCAGTTTTAGCCCGGATCAATACTACTTGGAGGCAACGTGCCAAAGTTAAGTGGCTGACGGATGGGGACTCAAACTCTATATTCTTCCAAGCTTTTGCTAGTGCTAGGAGGAATTTAAACTACATCCATAATATCAAAAACGAGCAAGGAGACATGGTTGAGGATCAAAAAAATATTGAGGAAGTGCTATTTCGGTTCTTTAACATCAAATGGGAAGATAGGGAATGTATATTGAATGGATGGCCAGTTCCTATTAAAACCTTGGAAGAAGTTGATAAGAAGTTTCTAAACAGAGGATTTACAATTGAAGAACTTGAGAAGGTCATTAAGGGGCTTGGAGGTAACATAGCACCGGGGCAAGATGGTATGACTTACTCATTTTTTAAATTCTATTGGAACTTCATTAAGGTTGATTTATGGAAAGCCATGGATCACATTTTCATAAGTGTTAAGATGAATGATAGTTGGAAAAACACAAATATTGCATTGATTCCTAAAATCATGAATCCTACATCTCCTTCCAATTACAAGCCCATTAGCTTATGTAACTCAGTTTATAACATAGTGGCTAAAATTCTCCTTAATAGACTCTTGTTTGTAATTCCAAAGTTAATCTCTAAGGAACAAGTGTCTTTCATGAAAGGGGGGTCTCTTTCAGATCACGTTCTAGTAGCCCAAAAAGTTTTTCACAAATTCATGCACTCCAATTCTTCCAATGGGATGGTCTCATTCAAGATTGATATGGAGCAAGCCTATGACTCCATGTGTTGGCCAACATTGAATAATGTTCTAAAGTATTTTGAATTTCCAAATTTCTATGCTAATGTTATTATGGAATGTGTTATTGGACCTAAATTTTTTTCTACCTGTCAATGGAATCTATTCAAAATGGATTGATGCTAAATGTGGCTTTCGCCAAGGATGTCCACTTTCCCCATTTTTGTTTGTGTTGTGAGCTCAATTTCTATCTAATTCATTCTTATAAAGGGGAAATTCTATTGGGATTAGCATTTCTCCAAATAGTCCCAAGGTCTCTCACTTGCTCTATGCCGACGACATCATGGTTTTCTCTGAAGCTAACTTAAAATATGTTAGAGAGGCAAAAGGTATTCTTTTGGACTTCTTTGGATGGATGGGCAAAAAAACAACTTACAAAAATCTGGAGTTCTTTTTGGAAGGTCAGTGAAGAAAGGGAGAAGGAAGAAGATTTGTAAAATAATGAAGTTCAGGGAACTTCATCAATTCACTTATTTTTGGGACAAAGGTGGCATTCACGAGGCTGAAAAGAGCTGATTTTCAGTTCATTATGGACAAAGTATTGAATAAGCCAAGTATATGGGGTGGGAAACTGCTCTCATTAGCCGAAAAATTTACTTTTGTGAATTCAATTTTACTTGCTTTACCTACATTTCATACAACTTTGTCCTTGGTCCATAAACAAATTCTGATTGAAGTTGAAAAGGCATGCAGAAAATTCATTTGGAGAAAAGGTGATGGAAGTAATGGACTCCATTACGCTAAGTGGGACATATTATGTAAACCAAAGAGTTAGAGAGGCCTTGGCATTAACTCTTGTTTGAAGAAAATAGTGCGTTTAAGGGCCAAGCTTACTTGGAGGTATTCTCAAGAGAAAGAGTCCCTTATGCATAAAGTTTTATTCCCCAAATATGGTCCAATTCCATTTGAAGCTTCAGCAAGGAAAATCAGATCAGTATCATGGAGATTAATTTGCAATGGAGGGAAATTTTTGCAGCCATTAGTTAGATGGTGTGTTGGCAATGGTAGTT
The DNA here is from genome assembly GCF_001605985.2 of Dendrobium catenatum. Lineage (NCBI taxonomy): Eukaryota > Viridiplantae > Streptophyta > Magnoliopsida > Asparagales > Orchidaceae > Dendrobium > Dendrobium catenatum. The sequence continues at coordinate 1,127 of NW_021482865.1, read as the reverse complement.
CTGTCAATGTGTTAAAAGATACATGGATTTTTTATAAGAGTTTGCTATTTTTTCCAACCTTTATCAATCCTATATTGGAAGATGATCAATTGGTGGAGAGATTCATAAGCAATGGAGAATGGAACGTTCAAGAGCTATAGAAATTCTTTGGTAAGGATTTATTCGAGCTAATATCTTCAAGATTCATAGAAAGGAAGAAGGCCAATTGGAGCTCATTCACAAGTTCTCTGGAAAATCCTTAACAGCCTTATTAGATGAAGCAGTTGTACCCATCAATTCTGAGGTAAAACTTTGGAGGTGGATTGAGAATTCCGAACTTATTCCTAGAGTTAATATTTTCTGGTGGAGATTACTAAATGAAGCTATTCCTACAAACCAATTTCTATATTACAGAAGGCTTCAAGGCTTTGACTTATGTCCTAGAGGATGTGAAATAGTGGAAGATAATGAGAATATAATTTATGGATGTAGTAAATTGCTAGAGGTAGTGGAAGTTTTAATCAAGTGGGGGTTCAAAATTTCTAAATTCCATTCATTGGAAGAATTCTTTAAGTGTCTTGATGTTCAAAGCTCTTGGATGAAAAGCCTTTTCTGTAATACCATATATCATTTCTAGAAATCCAGGAATTTGTTTGTTCATAAGAAGAAGATTTTCAGTCCATTGATAATAGCTTCTAATGCAGTCTGCTTTACCGCTGGGTATAGGAATTCTAGTTGTACATTCTCAGGTAATGAGGGTGCTATTTGTTGAATATAGTAATTAGGTTGTTAAGCCTAAGTGAGTGTCCCAAGGCTACCAAGAGCGGGGGGTGAATTGGTAGTTTAAAAAAAGTTAAAATTTAAGACCCCCTTTTTAAAAAATTATTGAACCGAAATAAAATCTCTTTTAATTTTGTAGAAAAAGATTTTTCAACCACAGAGTTTTTAAAACTGAAATAGAAAGTGCGGAAATGTAAAAACAGTAAAGTAAATGACACACAACCAGATTTATAGTGGTTCGGTCTATAATACCAGACTACATCACTCCCAGAAGCACCCTCTGAGTATTGCACTAATACAATAGTGACTCTCCTTTTGCAACCCACAGCAAGGCGGAGAAGCCTTTACAACACACTTTTTTCACACAC
>NW_021482864.1:0-212 GCF_001605985.2 Dendrobium catenatum | reverse complement strand
TTTGGCTGAAATTTGAGATCTCTTAGATTTAAGTTTTCTTTTGGGCTCTAGCGGCGTCTAGAGATTTGGGACATATCAATCCTCCTCGAATTGAGGATAAACTGTATCTTGCTATTTCTAGTTTCTATTTCATCAAATAATACAAAATATATACTGTTTTTCCTATTTTTGTGTGGATTTTTGTGGAGAATTCTCATTGTTTTCCAAAGATT
>NW_021482863.1:0-281 GCF_001605985.2 Dendrobium catenatum | reverse complement strand
AAGAGTGAGCTCAATAGCTCAGCAAAGCAACAAACCTCTAATCAAAACTCTCAGAATCCAAACACATTAGACAAATCCGTACAGAAATCAGAATAGAATCGGAAAGATATCAAATCGGACAGATCAGAACGGAACGGATCAAATCAGAACAGATACGGACAGATATCAAATCAGACAGAAACGGAACAGATCAGACAGAACTGTACGGAAACAAAAGTCATCTAAATCAGAAACGGAACAGATCAGACATATCAAATCAGAAACGGAATCGTACCGAAATC
>NW_021482862.1:0-309 GCF_001605985.2 Dendrobium catenatum | reverse complement strand
ACCCTCCTTGGAGCTAACTTAATAGCCTCGTAGGCTTAGGTTACCCAGTGGCAACCAATTTTGTTGCATTACATTAGTTGGTTGTAAATTAGAAAATAAATGTAGATTGGGTGATTTATTAATAAGAGATGTTTGTTGATTGATTTTAAGGATTAATATAAGGTTTGATATTTATGAGTCTATCTCCTAATTAGATCTACATATTTTAAACCTTAAATTGGTTAGGGGTTAATTATTAGATTAGTCAAACTTGATTTAGGTTCACATTTTAAATTTAGAATTCAATAATTATAAATGTTAATAATAACT
>NW_021482861.1:0-295 GCF_001605985.2 Dendrobium catenatum | reverse complement strand
AGAAAAGATAAGGATAACAAATATTGTAAAGGATCTTCTGATTTTGTTTATTTTGAATACATGAAGCCTGGATATGTAAGAGCGGATTGTCCTACACTTCAAGCTCACACAAGAAAAGAAAAGGGTGAGGAAAAACCCAAGCTCAGGAAAGACAAAAAGAGATTTCAAAAGGCATTTTGGGCGGATTCTGCAACTGATTCATCGGAGACTGAACTTGAAGATGAAATAACAAATTTTTGCTTAATGGCAGAAGATCAACTTGATCAAAGTGATGAAGAAGAGGTATGTAAACCAA
>NW_021482860.1:0-245 GCF_001605985.2 Dendrobium catenatum | reverse complement strand
TATTGGAAAATTTATCGACCAAAGAAAAATCAAAGGGGATACAAGAGCCAAAATATCATATTTTGGAATCTAAAGTGATGGAAGTATACAATAAGTTAAAGATTTGAGATCCAGAAAAGTCAGTCGGCTCTGAAAATTTGGCCATGGCCTCCCCTCCTGCTTTTCTTTTTATTCGGCGAGGGAGTTTTAACGAATTAAGATCCGGGGTAATTTTGGAAGGCAGATGGGTTTGTAGATAAGACACT
>NW_021482859.1:0-534 GCF_001605985.2 Dendrobium catenatum | reverse complement strand
TCAAAATGATCAAAATATCCTTTAAGGGAATTTTTGGTCTTTTCCCCAAAATTCAACATGGACTAGCCATATCAAACCTCAAAACATATTCCAATGAATCCTAAATGTCATAAGGAACACATTGAACTCAAACCCACACTTTGGTCTAACCTTTTTGACCAACTCAATCATGGTTGACCAAAGTGCCCTTTAAGGGTTTAAACACCCATTTCAAACTAAATGAAATCCTCTTGACTTGAGACCACTTCCATTGAGTTCATATGATCAATTTGAACTCAATAAACCAAACCCTTGACCCTAGGTTAACTAGGTTGACCAAGTTAACCAAGTTTGACCAAATAGATATATCCCTTTAACCATTTTAAACCCCTTGACCAAGGCTTTTCTAAATCCATTCAAACCCATGGAATGATTGATTAGGTCTCTAGGGAAGCCTCCTTGATATCTCAAGGCTTTGGGCTCACTTGGGTTAGCCATTTTGCTTGACCCAAAGCTCAAAGAGAGATCTCTCTTGAGCCAAAGTCCACTCTTGTT
>NW_021482858.1:0-1614 GCF_001605985.2 Dendrobium catenatum | reverse complement strand
TCTCCATGCACATGATACACCATTTTTTGATCTTATTATTAGTTTGCTTTCAAAATTGGAGAAATTATTACCAACAGGCAATACAAATAGTTCTATGTAGAATATGGGCTGTGTATTTACTGTGTACTTCTATTAAATGGAGTACATAATTAATATACAACAATAAAGAGCTTTGTACTCCAATTAAATGTAGCATACAATAAGTGTACAATTGTATTCCTCTGTAATTTGCACGTAGTCATTTCTTTCAGAACTGACTTCCAGTGTTATGCTGTTGTTTTGTTGGCTTTCATAGACATATTGGTTAGGTTATTTACACTTCACAGAACTTTGGCGTTTCATACTATCAGAAGAACGCCTTTAAATCTCTGAGTGATTGACGTGCATTGCAGTAGTGCCGTTTTTTAATCAGTTCTTTAATGCTATCCTGTGGAATATTGGTTTTATTATATTTAGCATAATGTTATCATGTGGAACTATGATGTCCATTGCACTCGGAAAACCTAAGCTCCAACTCTATATAGGATGTATAAACTATAAGCAATGTCATACATCAAGCTTGTTGCTGGCCAGGGCAACAGCGAGGGCCTGGGCACGCTCTCAGCGAGGGCCTGGGCATGCTGGCAGCCAGGGCCTTAGCACGTTAGCAGCCATGGACTTCGCAAGGGGCCATCCAGGGCCTTTTCATGCTGCCAGCCAGAGCTGGCAGGCATGCAGCCAAGGCCCATCCTGTGGAATATTGGTTCCCGGGTCGATCAGACCAAAAATCGATCGTCCCGATCGTCCTGGACGGTTCCCAGAACTATTCTCAGGCCGATATTTTCTACAGTGCCGATCGGCCTGGACGATGTCCAAATCGGCATGGACGATCCTGGAGCAGATTTTTGATATTACAGTTATCATGTGAAACTATGATGTCCATTGCACTCGGAAAACCTAAGCTCCAACTCTATATAGGATGTATAAACTATAAGCAATGTCATACATCAAGCTTGTTGTTCATAAAATATCAGTTTTTTCATAGAAAATCTTTTATTTCATGTTATATTGCTGTATCTGGCCTTAAAAGAAGTATAAACTGGTTTATTTTAAGCAGCTATGATTTACAGTTGATTTATTTAAGATTTTATGATACAGAATTGATTTCCTCTTGTAGATCTTGAGCACTCGTGCTCGCAAAGGTGTGATCTTGAGTGACATAAAAGTTGCTGTATGCACTTTTGCTTTTGATATTCTCTACATTAATGGAAGGCCTCTCCTCCATGAGCAACTCAAAGTTCGCAGGGAGGTATTGGAGTTATTTTATGTTTATAATTAAATTCATTCTATAGGAGCAATGAATTGTTTGTAATTTTTATACATTACAATACTAAGATATATTCCCAAAACCTCTTGGATAATTTACTGTCCTTTTTGTGCTTGGTCTCGGAGGGTTGGCTACTCGCCTTATCTAAGTTGTTTGATTATTAGCTATGTCGTTTATATCTGTCCATCTATAGAATCCAAATCATGAGATGCAGATTGTGGAAATTAGAGTTACAGGTATGTGAATTAATGAGTTTGATTCGGTATAATGATTGAATGAGGTAACTGCCTGTTACGGTTGGTAAGGTG
>NW_021482857.1:0-571 GCF_001605985.2 Dendrobium catenatum | reverse complement strand
CTTGAAAGATTGGATAGGTGTTTTGTTAACACCATTTCTTTGAGTTCTCCTATTCAATTGATAGAAAGACACTTGGCAAGAATAGAATCGGATCATTGTCCAATTCTTTTACAGTTCAAGAACTTCAACACTACTCCTAACAAGTTGATCAAATTTGAAAATTGTTGGGCTTCATACCAAGCTTCTTATGGAATAGTTAGGAAGGAATGGAACAAGAATTATCAAGGTAGCCTATCTCAAGTTCTCACCAAAAAAATTAATAGGTCCTTAAAATCATTATTCTTTTGGAGCAAAGCTAAACACAAAGAGTTGAATTATTTGAAAGATGCTCTCATCCAAGAAATCACAGTAATGCAAGAAAAAGAGACTTCTTTGGGGAGTCTATCGGAGCAAGATCAATGGAAACTTAAAACCAAAGTTTTGGAACTTAATGCTACTATGGCTAGGCTTAATATGTGGTGGAAGCAAAGGGCCTAGGTCAAATGGTTATCGGAAGGGGATGGAAATTCAAAATTTTTTCATTCTTATGCAAGCGCAAGAAGGAATGCTAATAGAATTATCAAGGTTAAAG
>NW_021482856.1:0-368 GCF_001605985.2 Dendrobium catenatum | reverse complement strand
ATAATTGTATTAAAAGGTTTGTTGATTTGTTTTAAAATATTAGCTTAATGTTTGATTGAATTTTAGGTGAGTTAGTAGATTTGGATTTCAGAAGATTTTTAGCTTAATGAATTTAGTTTAGGTTCCCTCTCCTAATTTAATCTATACCTTTTAAATCTTAGGCTGGTTAGAGATTGATTAAGAAATTAGTAAGTGTTGATTTAAGAGATTGGTTAAAGCTCAGTTAAGTTCATGTTTTAGGTTAATTAGAGATTGATTCATAAGTTAATGAGATTTGGTTTAAATTGTATGTTTTAAGCTTGCATTTTAATAATTAAGTGTTTTAGTATATCTTAAGTTGGATTAAGGTTAATTTGTTGGTTAATTAT
>NW_021482855.1:0-308 GCF_001605985.2 Dendrobium catenatum | reverse complement strand
GTTTGGCGGTGTTTTCTGTTCGGATTTGATTTTGGCAAGGCATTTTCGTCCGTATTTTCCTTCTGGTTCAGTTTTTACCGCGTAAGTTTCTGTATGTTGTTGACGTGCCGAGTGCGCACATTTTGGTTATTTTCTGGAGATTTTTGTTCGGGTATTTTGAATTCGGCGGGGTTTTATTTCGACTGTATTTTTATGTGTAGTCGAAAATTGTCTGTGCAGTAGAATAAATGTTCTGAAATGTTGTTATCTGTATTCTGTGCAAATTTGGTAATTTGTGATTTTCAGGAAAAAATTGTGTAAATTCCGTA
>NW_021482854.1:0-226 GCF_001605985.2 Dendrobium catenatum | reverse complement strand
CAAAGCAATAAAAAAATCGTCTCAAATGAAGCCTAAATTTGCTCCAAGGACTCAAAAGCTGAAGTTATGCTGCAAAAAAGTGATTCCTGAGTCCTAACAAGAGGAGCAGTTATTATGTCCGGTCACCGAACGAGTTCATAGAACAATAATCACGCGCCACGTCACTTGAAACTCGGTATTGCTCGGTATACATTCAAATACGTTCGGATTTGACCGGACGTAATAA
>NW_021482853.1:0-261 GCF_001605985.2 Dendrobium catenatum | reverse complement strand
ATTAATTATTTTAAAAGGTTTATCAACATTTCTTCAATAGCTATTTATAATTTAAGTTCTTAAATTTTAGAGGGTTCATAAAATAAAATTTTATTTAAATTAAAATTTTTTATAAAAATTATATTTAATAATTGAAATTATATGATATATAAAAACTTAAAATCATTTCATGTGAGAGCATTAGTCTGCTCATTCCCCCTTAATTCTCCCTTTTATTTTACTATAAAATCTTAATGTGTTGGGAATATATCAAATTATATC
>NW_021482852.1:0-680 GCF_001605985.2 Dendrobium catenatum | reverse complement strand
TCTAACTTTGGATCAAATTTTCCTAAGGCGGACTTTCTATTGTTATGAATAAACACCTTGCAACCAAAAACATGTAAATGTGATAAATTAGGTGTTCTTCCTTTTAGAAACTCATAGGGTACTTCATTTAATTTAGATCTTAAATTCACCCTATTCAGAACATAACATGCAGTCCTAACCACCTCAGCCTAAAAATATTTAGGAAGTGAGTATTCTGCCAACATGGCTCGAGCGACTTCTATTAATGTTCTGTTCTTTCTTTCGACTACCCCATTCTGCTGAGGGGTTCTAGGTGCAAAAAAGTTATGATCATTTCCTTTCTCCTTACAAAAATCCTCAAATCTTTCATTATCAAATTCTCCTCCATGATCAGTTTGTAATGTCATAATTTCACATCCTAGTTTTCGTTGAATCCAAGTTGAAAAGTTTCTAAATTCCTCAGATGATTCACTTTTATGAAATAGAAATCTAACGCATGCGAATCTAGAGTAATCATCCACAATCACAAATAAGTATACCTTCCCTCCTAGACTTACAGTTCCAACTGATCCAAAAAGATCCATATGCAAAATCTCTAATGGTTTAATAGTTCTAAGATCCTTATTGAACTGAAAAGAGGACTTGACCTATTTTTCTAATTGATATGAATCACAAGATTGGTCCTTAGTAAAGTCTAGTTT
>NW_021482851.1:0-313 GCF_001605985.2 Dendrobium catenatum | reverse complement strand
ACTTAGGCTTAACAACCTAATTACTAGACTCAACAGGTGTTTATTCATAATAATGGAAAATCTGCCTTAGGAAAATTTGATCCAAAATTAGATTAAGGAATTTTTGTTGGATATTCAAGTGTTGGAAAATCTTATAGGGTATTCAACAAAAGAACTTTAGTCATTAAAGTGACCACACATGTTGTATTTGATGAATCTGGAAATTTGGAAGAGCCAAATATTATTGAAGATGAGATTGAGGATAACTCCCAAAAGATTGATAGAATAAACTTGGAAAAAAATGTGGAAGAAAATTTGGAGATAGAAAACCCTT
>NW_021482850.1:0-769 GCF_001605985.2 Dendrobium catenatum | reverse complement strand
CAGCACAATTCAAGTTGGATGGTTGAAATGGAGGAATAAATCGGGCTTGTTGTGTAATAGAAAAGTCCCCCTCAAACTTAAGGGAAAATTATGTAAGATGGTGGTAAGATTTGGAATATTTTATGGTGTCGAATCTTGGTCATTAAAAGAGAAGCATAATACTAAGTTAAGTGTTGCAGAGATGCGGGTGCTTTGGTGGATAAGTGGCTTTGCCCTTAGAGATAGAATACGAAATGAGCATATACATGAAAATGTTGGAGTACCTCCAGTGGATGATGAGATTAGAGAGTGTCGCCTTACATGATTTGGTCACATAAAACAACAGCCTTTAGATGACCCAATTAGGAAAGTAGACATATTAAATTTCACTTATGTTAAGAAAGGTAGAGATAGACCTAAGCATTCTCATCTCTGCAACACTTAACTTAGTATTATGCTTCTCTTTTAATGTCCAACATTCGGCACCATAAAATTTTTAACTTGTTTTTGCTTGGGTGAATGAGTGGCTTGACCCTTATAGATAGGATACGAAGTGTGCATATACGTGATAAGGTTGGAGTAGCTCTAGTGGAAGATAAGATTAGAGAGGGTCGCTTTATATGGTTTTGTCACATTAAATAAATGCCTTCTGATGACCCGGTAAGGAAAGTTAAGGTATGTGATGCCCCAGAAATCAATAGTGAAAGGATGCGTCTGACATTCTGATCGAACTCCATTCTAGTTGCCTTGCTTGGACCTGAAATTTTTAACCACATATAATGAGCTTACA
>NW_021482849.1:0-265 GCF_001605985.2 Dendrobium catenatum | reverse complement strand
TTCGATTAAAGGAGCTGCTGGCAATGGATAGACATGACGAAGAGCTGAGAGTAGAGGCGAAGAGTGTAGTGGCTGAGAGCATCTCCAACCGAATGCCAAACGAGCGTATGGCGGCGTTCGGTCGCTCCAACCGAACGCCAAATCTTCCGCCATTTACTTGCGGGTGAACAGTGCAACTCCAATATTGGCGTCGCACTGTTCACCTAAGCTATTTTGCTCTCTCAACCAGAAAAACGCGCGAAAGGGAGAAGGATCGTTACCTTAG
>NW_021482848.1:0-307 GCF_001605985.2 Dendrobium catenatum | reverse complement strand
CACTTGTCAGCCCGCGCAGCATCCCTAGACGTCACGTATGTACCAATAACACGCTCGACGGGGCCCATGCGGGTGTTTGGGGGCATTTTATAATTATACCATGTCTACTCCTTTTTATCTGCTTAGGAGGATCGGGTTCAAATTTAATAACTCGCGCAGCATCCCTGGACATCACGTGTGTACCAATAACACGCTCGTCGGGACCCATGCGGGTGTTTGGTTACATTTACCCCTTTTAGTGTACCTATGTCCATACAAACTACGGTGTAATTGTGCGAGGGTATTTTGGACACTTAACGAATCTTCT
>NW_021482847.1:0-274 GCF_001605985.2 Dendrobium catenatum | reverse complement strand
AATTCATTAAATAAAATTTATTAATTACTAAATTATAATCATAAATAAGTTCTCATGATAGTAGATGAAGTCATGTTCGCACGTACTGTAATGAGTTAAGAAAATGAGTTTAAATAATTTTGTATGAGAAAAGGATGAATATGTTTGGATAGGAGACTAGGAGTAATCTCCTTTCTTCATGACTTGTTGATGCTCACAAGAGAGGAAGAGGAAATCTCTAATGAGAGATGGTGGAAAATTTGATACTTATATGGTGATGGTGATCCCTTGTTCA
>NW_021482846.1:0-381 GCF_001605985.2 Dendrobium catenatum | reverse complement strand
GTGCTAGATTTCAAGCTGACCCTAAGGAGTCCCACATTACTGTTGTTAAGAGAATTTTTAGATACCTTTTGGGGACACAAGACTTAGGGATTTGGTACCCTAGATACAGCACTTCTTTTGAGATTATTGGATTCTCTAACTCTTATTTTGCAGGATGCAAGGTAGATAGAAAGAGCACTTTAGAACATGTCAATTTATTGGACAGTCTTTGGTCTCTTGGTCTAGTAGGAAGCAAAACTCTATTGTTCTTTTCACTGCTGAAGCTGAGTACATCGCTCTTGGAAGTTGTGTGGCCCAAGTCCTTCGGTTGAAACAATGGGTATTGGATTTAGGATTACCTGTAGGCACCATCTTAATCTTTTATGACAACACTAGTGCCAT
>NW_021482845.1:0-303 GCF_001605985.2 Dendrobium catenatum | reverse complement strand
CACAAAATGATCAATTTGAGGGGGACTGTTAAGGAAATCGACACGTCACCATGTAACAAAGGCAGAACCGGTCATCATTTTGCACTTAGTCTATATATACACACCTATGTAATTGCACTTGTTAACTTCTTGAATAATAATTTCCTGTTCCTCTCGTTTCTGTCTTCTTCCTCCATCTCCTCTCTGCTGCTTCTACCATTTTCACAAAAGTAGATGAATGCATCAGACTCATTGTGTGATAGAAAAGTAGCCCTCAAACTTAAAGGAAAATTCTATAAGATGGCAGTGAGACCTGTAGTGCTT
>NW_021482844.1:0-306 GCF_001605985.2 Dendrobium catenatum | reverse complement strand
AATATGATTTGTAAATGATCACATTAAACCTTTGTGGATTATTGAGGCTAAGGATTTTAGTGAGACACCAACAAATGTGAGTAAGAAAGTTGAACATGTCTCGCCTATGAATGATGAAAGCAAAGTGACAGAAAAGTATAATTTGGTTGTCAATGATTAATTCAAAGTTCTCTTCATATATTATTGTAATGTTGATCGCCAATGATAATATAAGACCTTTAAATCATCCATGAGCTAGACTCAAATTATCTATGTTTGCAAGATGAATGCAGTTAATTGAAATGGAAGATACACAATGAATGCAAT
>NW_021482843.1:0-230 GCF_001605985.2 Dendrobium catenatum | reverse complement strand
ATCATTGTCCTAAGCTCTTAAAACTGATCAACAAACTGAAATAATTAAAATGAACTCTAATTCACTAATACTTGAATTACAATTAAAACATCCTTTTCAGACTCCCAACAAACATGAACTATAGATAACTTTAATTAACTACCCTGCTTAGGACTTATCCAAACCACACTAGCCTTACACACACGTAGGATTATTTGCTAGGGCACTACTTCTAGACCTAGGTTAGGCCG
>NW_021482842.1:0-290 GCF_001605985.2 Dendrobium catenatum | reverse complement strand
GATGTTCAGTTCGACTATAAGTTTGCTAAAAATGAAGTTCGAATTTTCCGAATTTAATTTCGGAAGTTTCCAATCCAAATTTCCTTCGAGATTTGTGCTGGATCAATATTATATTTTGATGATATATCAATAGAAAAATGATTAAATTTTTTTTTTTTTAAAAATATGAGAAATTATAAAAAAGCTCTGGATATTTAGGAGTAATATATAGTTTTTAGATAGTTTTAATGTTTTTATACTCAATTTCTTCAATTCAAATATATTTTGAGCATATGATATGAAAATATTAC
>NW_021482841.1:0-286 GCF_001605985.2 Dendrobium catenatum | reverse complement strand
CAACCATCTTTTCTTTAACTGTGATTTTACCTTTAATGTTATTATCAATCTTATTCCTGATTTAAACTCTTTCTTACTTAGACCAACTTTGATTCAGGTTTTTGATTACATTGATAACCAGTTGCTTTTGTCTAAATGGGAAAAGAACTTCTGCTGGCTTACGATTGGATGCACTGTGTACCACCTTTGGAGGGAAAGGAACAACCGGAAATTTGCTAACAATTGGAACTCCATGGAGAATACTATCAGTACTATCAAAAACGCTATACGAGTCAAAACGTGTAGC
>NW_021482840.1:0-215 GCF_001605985.2 Dendrobium catenatum | reverse complement strand
ACAAAGTCACAATCAAGAACAAGTATCCTTTGCCTCGAATTGATGACTTGTTTGATCAGCTTTCTGGATCTTCTATGTTTTTGAAGATTGATTTGAGATCCGGATACTATCAGGTGAAGGTGAAGGAAGCTGATGTGGTGAAGACAGCTTTCAGTACTCGGTATGGGCACTATGAGTTATTGGTTATGCCTTTTGGGGTAACCAATGCGCCCGCG
>NW_021482839.1:0-340 GCF_001605985.2 Dendrobium catenatum | reverse complement strand
CACTGAATACGTCCAGAGACCAATAACAACGCGCCACGTCACCTGGAACTCGGTACCGAGCACTCGGTATTGCTCGGTATACGTTCAGATTTTTGATTTTTTGTCCGAGCGTAATAACTTTTCAAAAAATACGACTAACTATTAGTCCATTCATTCCATTCCAAGATGGGCGATATATAATAGAGTTAAGAGGTTGCCAAATAAAGATAGAGAATAACCAAAAAGGTTACAGTTGAAGTTGGATGCTCGAACAAATTTTTGAAAAAAAAATATTATATAGGGCATCTTATGAGAGGAGGGAGGAATTTTGAGGAAGAAAGTGAGAAGGTGCATACCACTG
>NW_021482838.1:0-246 GCF_001605985.2 Dendrobium catenatum | reverse complement strand
GGCATGCCTTATTAAGGTCCCGAAAGTCGATGCAGATACGAATTTGAACATTCTTCTTCTTTACCGGTACGATATTGGCAATCCAGTCAGCATATTTTTCTTCTCGGATGAAACCTACCTCTATGAGCTTCTTGGTTTCGACAATCACTTGTTCTTCTATCTCCAATCTCATTCTCCTTGGAGCTTGCTTGACAGGCACTGCCTCGTTCTTGATGGCCAACCTGTGAACTGCCACATCAGGGGATA
>NW_021482837.1:0-239 GCF_001605985.2 Dendrobium catenatum | reverse complement strand
TTTTAGAATTTGATTTAAAATATATATTTGATTGTATTGATTTTAGGATATTATAGTTGAAACAGATTTTTTTGTTATGATTATTATAAAAAGTCTGCGGTTATGATATAGAATTGGGTATTAGTATATGAATGATAATTTTGTCATTACATTGAGCAAAAAATATTTGATAGTATTAGTATTGAAGGAATTATTAAACCTTTTTAGAATAAAACTAGTAAGCCTTATAAGTTATATAT
>NW_021482836.1:0-253 GCF_001605985.2 Dendrobium catenatum | reverse complement strand
GCATTAGTGAGAGAGAGAGAGAGAGAGAGAGAGAGAGTGAGAGAGAGAGCGAAGGATCCTCTTGAATACAAAAATTCGTCTGATATTGGTTGTAATGGTTTTGCGATTAAGGAAAACAAAATTATATTTATTTTTAATTTGAGTGTTTATAACTAGGGGTGTCAATTTTTGACATGACTCGAACCCGACCCGAAAAAATCCGGATTCGGGTTCGGGTTCGGGTTCAACAAATCAACCCGTTTTATAAATCGGG
>NW_021482835.1:0-549 GCF_001605985.2 Dendrobium catenatum | reverse complement strand
TTCGAGTATAAGCACGTAAAAATCGGAGACCGTTTGGTAACTCAAACAGTGTTATGAAGCTTCCAACAGCGCTTCTAGTCCTTGATTTGGACTCATTTGGGCTCGGATTGAGTCGAATTTGGAGTCATTGGATTCGTATTTCCGAGACACTCAGTTCGACTGTAAGTTTGCTGAAATCGGAGTTCAGATAGTCTCCGAATCAATTTTTGAAGTTTCCAACTTGATTTTGCTTTGAGATTAGTGCCCGATCAAGATAATTTTTGTATGATGTATCAATTAGAAAGGGCATTTTATAAAAAGGGGACTGTTTTAAATTTAAACTAACTTGAGGAGAAAGTTAACGAAAAATTTTAAAAAAGAAGCAAATACAAAACTTAATTATTCGGTTTCTATTGAAGCCATAACTTCATTATCTAGTTTCTACTTTGATCGGAAGTCATATTTTACTTCTCCAGTTTCAATAAATTCTTAATTTTTTATACACATTGTTTTCTGAATCGAAAAGGAACTGGAACATGAAATTACGGTTTCTAAAGAAATTACGATTTC
>NW_021482834.1:0-303 GCF_001605985.2 Dendrobium catenatum | reverse complement strand
CCTCTTTAATCAGGTTCTTCACTTCATTCTGCATTCCTACTTGCTTGGTAGAACCTTTGAGAGGAGGAGGTCGAGCATTTGCTTTGCATAAGCATAGTTCTGAGCTTCCATATTGCGTTTAATGGCGGCTCTTACGTAGTTAATCCGGTGCTTTGCGAGAAGAGGTAAAGAACCAAAATGGCGAGCGGGCCTTGCCGCTCCTCCATTGCACTGATCATGCGGGGTTATAAAAGTTCTCATTGAATTTTTATTTATTTTATCCATATGATCCAATAAGTTAGATGTCATTATAAGTTTCATGTC
>NW_021482833.1:0-331 GCF_001605985.2 Dendrobium catenatum | reverse complement strand
GGGGGGGGTGAATTGGTATTTTAAAAACTTTAATCAAAAGCATAATAATTTCACAAACCAAAACACCACAAAATAAACAATGCAAAAAATTAAATGCGAAAGCAGTAAGAACACAAAAGTTTATAGTGGTTCGGTCAACTCGACCTACGTCCACTCCCCGGAGGGGCCCTCCGAGTATTGCACTACAATCTTGACTCTCCTTTAGCCCCCACAGCTAGGCAGAGAAGCGCTTACAAAGAACCTCCTTTTTACAACCCCGACAAGGTAGATAACCTAACTCCTTTTGCTTCCTCCTGAAGCAGGCAGAGAACCTTGATCAATCGCTGAAGCT
>NW_021482832.1:0-227 GCF_001605985.2 Dendrobium catenatum | reverse complement strand
CTGAAGCAACCACTGCTCATATCCTAATGATAAGCCCAAAGTAATTCAAACTCCACCGCAAAATTTCAACTAATTTCAATTTTGCACGACCCAAGGAAACTGGCTGCTAAATAATCCCCAACACTGCCTCCAGCTGGTAGAGATTCCACGCCAGGCTTTGCTTCAACCTTGTTTTGTATGCCATGCCTCGTCGGCAAAGGTTGCAGTTAGCTGCCTTATTGGATAAT
>NW_021482831.1:0-1514 GCF_001605985.2 Dendrobium catenatum | reverse complement strand
GGGTTGTGACTTTGAATGATCAAGTTATTACTAAGAGTACACATTTTAGATATCTTGGGTCTATTGTTCAGAGTGATGGTGAAATAAATAGTGATATTATTAGTAGAATTCAAGTTGGATGGATGAAGTGGAGGAATGCATCAAGCCATCAAGCTTGTTGTGTGATAGAAAAGTACCACTCAAATTTAAGGGAAAATTCTATAAGATAGTGGTTAGACACTTAGACCTGTAATGCTTTATGGCGCAGAATGTTGGGCATCAGAAGAGAAGCATAATATTAAGTTAAGTTGCAGATATGAGGATAATCAGATGGATGAGCGGCTTTATTCTTAGAGACAAGATACAAAATGAGCATATACGTGAAAAGGTTGGAGTAGCTGCAGTGACAGATAAGATTAGAAAGAGTCATCTTAGATGATTTGGTCACATAAAACGGCGGCCTTCTGAGAACCAAGTTAGGAGAGTAGATGTATTAGATTTAACCTATGTTAAGAAAAGTAGATGTAGACTTAAAAATGCTTGGTTATAAACTATTAGAAATGACCTTTCTTTATTAGATCTAAATGAGAATGACTCTTAACCGGACACAATGGAGAAAAAATATTCATGTAGCCGACCCCACGTAGTGGGATAAAGGTTGATGTTATTGTTGTTGGACCGCATTTCATGCTAAAAAGATGAATTGCAATAGCATTGGGAAATTTGATATCAAAGGTACTCCGCATTCGGTTGATGGAGATTGAGATACCCGAAATAAAACTTTATCATCATACGCTCTAACTTTTAAAACAGAAATTGGATTATTGACCTAGATAAACAGCATATAAAGTATTTAACGCAATCCAAAATATCAAATAAAAGAACGAACCAATGAAGAACATTTATGTTCAGTTGAGAATTACAAGTATAGCTGTTAGAAAGTGATCTCAGAAACGGTAAGAACTCATCTCTTCTTTCCGTCGCAAGACCGTGGGACAACCCCGAGAGATGCGGCGCTAGCTGTCTTAAAGCCTGAAAGAGACAATGAGGATTAAAACAAAAATAAATTAATTAACAATTCAGAAAACAATAAGTGAAAAGATAAGGCTGTGAACCTTTCCAGCTTGCAGTAAAATGGACCTGGGCACAAACCCTAGCGCGCTTAATCCGCTCATTCCAAGGTAGACGGACAGACAACTGCCCCCTCATTGCTCCATAAAGAGAAAATAAAGAGGTGGACTGGCGAAGGATTGGAGAATTGGTCTGCTCAATTGACCTCTGAAGAAAAAAAACGAAGATCACTTGATCAAACGCAAAGCCCGGCAAAGTTACGAGACCTTCGTAGCCGGGAAGCCTTAAAGGAGCTGCGTGGCGTAAATCTTGAAAATCAAAATGGGAAATTTGTTTTTATATACATCATAAACTTATTTTAATTTAAATTTTTTGGCCATTAAATATAGATGCAATATTAGATAAAAAATAATATTTTATTAAAAATTTAATATGATTTTATCAAAATTTTATTAGAATGAAAT
>NW_021482830.1:0-709 GCF_001605985.2 Dendrobium catenatum | reverse complement strand
GTCTACTATGGAAGCTATACATTTATTGAGAGGTTTGATGGAAAAGTATAGAGAGAATAATGAGGATCTACATAAGAGTACACGTTTTTGATATCTTGGGTCTATTGCTGAGAGTGACGGTAAAATAAATGATGATATTATTAGTAGAATTCAAGTTGAATGGTTGAAGTCGAGGAATGCATCGGGCTTGTTGTGTGATAGAAAAAGTACCCCTCAAACTTAAGGAAAAATTATATAAGATAGTTGTTGCTTTATGGTGTAGAATGTTGGCCATTAAAAGAGAAGCATAATATTAAGTTAAGTGTACGTTGCAGAGATGAGGATGTTTAGGTGGATGAGTGAATTTACTCTTAGACATGATACGAAATGAGTACATACGTGAAAAGGTTGGAGTAGCTTCAGTGGAAGATAAAATTAGAGATATTTGCCTTAGATGGTTTGGTAACATAAAATGGCAGCCTTATGATGACCCGATTAGGAAAGTAGATATATTAGATTTGAAATTTGTTAAGAAAGGTAGAAGTATACCTAAAAAGACTTGGTTAAAAATATTAAAAATAACCTTTCCTTATTAGATCTAAATGAGAATTTAACTCATTGAAGAAAAATGATTCATGTAGCCAACCCCACATAGTTGGATAAAGCCTTAATATTATTGTTATTATTGTATACTTGATACGTCGTCATAAAATTAGCTTGATTGGGCACG
>NW_021482829.1:0-297 GCF_001605985.2 Dendrobium catenatum | reverse complement strand
TCCATATCAGTTATGCAAGCATGATCACCTACAAATTATGATATTTAGTGTGTAGCATTCATAGAAATCCTACAATCAAAAGTATGAGGCTTCCGATAAAATATTGAGAACCTTCATGTTAATCAAGATGCTAATACCAACCAACACTGGAGGAAAGCTAGCAAGCAAATGACGACAAAAGCTCACAATGTACGTCATATGTTACTCAAAAGTGAGGATGAAGGGCCATAACGCATACAAGGAATATGCAGTGAATATGATGATTTATCAACAATCACATATGCTTGAAGCTAACGT
>NW_021482828.1:0-238 GCF_001605985.2 Dendrobium catenatum | reverse complement strand
TCTGATAAAAATTGAAAAAATGCCATGAAAGATGAAACGCAGGCCCTGGAGAAGAACAAAACATGGGAGATCGTCAATCTACCGATAGGGAAAAAATCGGTCGGCTGCAAATGGGTGTTCTCAGTAAAATGTAAAGCTGATGACACACTGGAGAGATATAAGGCAAGACTAGTGGCAAAAGGGTTTACTCAAACGTATGGAATTGACTACCAAGAAACGTTTGCACCTGTGGCCAAGA
>NW_021482827.1:0-236 GCF_001605985.2 Dendrobium catenatum | reverse complement strand
CAAAGTGGTTCAAGAACTTAATTATCTTGGGATCAAAATTTTGTTGAGAAGAACTTCTAGAATGGATTTCTACCATCTTTTGGACAAAGCTAATAAATATATGAATGTTTGGGGGAACAAATACATTTCATTATCAGGGAAGATTCTTCTTGTGAAATCCGTATTTTCATCATTCCCTATCTATCACATTTCTCACTCTTTAGTTCCTTTGAGCATACTCAAGGAACTAGATAAAA
>NW_021482826.1:0-1584 GCF_001605985.2 Dendrobium catenatum | reverse complement strand
CATTGGTCTTAAGCAAGTCTCTGAGGTCTATGTGCATGATTTTAAAATCTAAATTTTTTCCTTAGGGTGCTGTGATGCTGGGTTTGGCGACGGCATGACTTTGAACTCTATATTTTTGGCTAAAATAAATATGGTTCTACGGAGCAGAGGCGCAATACTTCTATAAGGGGAGCCTTATAGCACGGGGGTTTGACGTTTGGGCGACACGGCACTAAGCCCAAATTTTCTATTAAAATATCAATTTTTAGATTTCAAGTTTTATTTTCTTATTTGGGCTGCCGACTAAAGAGTAAGGATGTCAAAATAAGTTGACAGGTCGGGTTCTCAGGTTGAATCGAACCGGTTTTCAAACCGGTTCACGGTTGAACCGGTCGGATCGGCCGGTCCGGTCCGGTTTTTAAAGCATTGGTCTTAAGCAGGTCTCAGGGGTCTATGTGCATGATTTTAAAATCTAAATTTTTTCCTTAGGGTGCTGTGATGCTGGGTTTGGCGACGACACGACTTTGAACTCTATATTTTTGGCTAAAATAAATATGGTTCTACGGAGCAGAGGCGCAATACTTTTATAAGGGGAGCCTTATAGCACGGGGGTCTGGGCGACACGGCACTAAGCCCAAATTTTCTATTAAAATATCAATTTTTAGATTTCAAGTTTTATTTTCTTATTTGGGTTGCCGACTAAAGAGTAAGGATGTCAAAATAAGTTGACAGGTCGGGTTCGGAATGATCCCGAGTTGACCCGGATCTAAACTAGTTAGATATTTCAACTCGAACCCGACCCGCGCGGGTTACTGGGTTGACCCGACACTACCCGCATACCTGTTTTATTCAAAAATAGGGAGACGTTAGCATAGGCAGCACGGCAATCAGGGTTGTCAGTGGCCTGCGGTGACTTATGGAAATGCAGAGGACATGCTAGCTGGATGTTGGGTCGTGCAAGAGTCGGGAGATGAGACATGGCGGGCCGGGCCGACTGGCGGCAACGATGGCGGGGCTGGCCGAATGTCGATGGACTCGTGATCAGATGGCGAATCACAAACGAACGGATGACTCGTAATGCGATGGTCTCATGATGGATGCCAAACGAACGCGATTGCTGACTAGACTGCCGAGACTCAAGAGTCTCGACATGATGTGACGGGATGCACAGGAAACGGTCGGCACTCGGCATCTATTTGGATTTCCTGGGTTGTATCGAGTTGATTTTTGGTTTACGGGTCAATCCGAACCCGACCCTATTTGAAAACATGTCAAAAATATAAACCCGAACTTTACCCATATGGTAAACGGGTTGACAAGTACCCATAATTTTCTGAGTCGGATTTTGGGTTGTGTCAGATTTTGACACCTCTACTAGAGAGAGAGAAAGCTAACATTTGGGCCCCTTTGGTCCATTTTATGCTATCATCTTAGGTATGAAAATTTATTAAGCTTGAGCTATATTACATTTTGTTTATCTTAGTTTTCAAATATATGAGAGTTTTGAGAATTTTCATATTTAGTTTATATTTTGTTAAGAAAAAATTGGGATAATTTCATACCTACAAAACTTTCTCAGTATAACTTTTTTTAGGTTATGAATAC
>NW_021482825.1:0-1690 GCF_001605985.2 Dendrobium catenatum | reverse complement strand
AACCATTATCACTAGGTTATGGTCGTCCCACCATTCTCCACTATTACAATTTTCCATCATCACCCAATTATATTCCTCCGACCACCATCACATGACTAAGATTCTTCAGTAACTATAGCCTACTTATGATCATTCAACTCCCATCGTCCAACTACTGTCCTCAAACTATCACCCTCCAACTATAGTCCTTAAATTGATATTCCATGAGTATGATCATTTGATCATCATAGCAAAACTATGGTCCTTTAACTATTGTCACAGGTTTCGCCAATGTAAAATGTTATCAACACCTACCTTCACCGACAATGTTAATATGCACCAGCGCTCATATGATTGACGTATACCGTGGACACCAACTCAGACTTCTGAAGTTGGCAATAGGATTTATGCTAGGCTTTATAATATTTAGTCCCAAAGCTCCCTTGATCACAACCTTTGAAATTATATATATATAAAAAAAAACCACACGCTAACTATTCCCATCATATCATTTCCCAACCACCACTATCATATTATCATTCGACCACCACTATCATACCATAGTCTTTCGATTATCTCTGTCAAGCCATCGTCATGCTATTGTTATCAGACCATCACCCAATTTCCTTCATCGGACCACCACTAAGACTTCATCATCACCATCGCTCGACTTTAATCCTATGACTACTGTTCATCAACTACAATTCTCAAACCTATGTCATAGGACTTTTGTTTTTCAACCAACTATCACCAAAATTATAGTTTGCCATTCACCATTACCCATTTATAGTGATGTGAACATCATCATTAGACAAAGATCCACTGATTGCTCTACTTTGATCCTTCGACCACTACCACTAGGCTATGATCCTCCCCCCATTATCACCCAACTACAATCTACATATCATCATCACTCAACTATGGTCCCAGACCACCATCACATGATTATAATCCTTCAATCTGATTATGATCCTTTGATCATTATCATCCAATTATGATCCTCTAACCATCACTTTCTAACTATAGACTTTAGAATGCTATTCCATGACTATAATCCTTTGATCACCATAGCACAATTATGGTTCTTTAACTATTGTCACTTGGTTACACTAATGCTAAATGTTATCAACAACTACCTTCATTGACATTGCCAATGCACACCATCACACGTATTATTTTGCATGACATGGACACCAACATAGATTCCCAAAGTTGGCAATAGTTTTCATGCGGGCGTTTCCAACTTCCACCGCCATGAAATTTGTTATGTATTATATGTTAAATGTTAACTACACTGTATCAACACTTTGCCCAATCATAGAGAAATGCATCATTTGTAACAAATGAGAATTCCTCATGGAATCGTTTGAACTGAGCGAAGCCTGTAATATTTCTTGGCCAAGTATTGGGGAGTTGTTACGCTTAGAGCTTTGAATGAATCTACCTAGTCGAACTATGCGGCCAAGTAACCATATGAGTTTCTATGATGGTTTTGTGCCCCTTTAATATATTGAATTCAAATAACAACAGTGACTCCTCGTTAACCCTAGGTTCAATGAACCCTTGTCTTTTGACTACTTTAATTTCATAATTCATATACCTCATATGTCAACTCCTATTAGTCGGCCGAGCTAGGCTTCGTTTGAGATAGTATTTTCACTGCTTTTAAAATAGCTTTTAAGTAAAAAAAATTATACTAGAAAACTGTTTT
>NW_021482824.1:0-368 GCF_001605985.2 Dendrobium catenatum | reverse complement strand
ACGATGAACAGAGACGAAGTATGATCGTCCCGGATATTGTCCTGGACAATCTCTTGGTTTTTGTCACATCGTACTGTACGATAGTAATCGTACCATACGATGAACAGAGACGACATCCGATCATCCAGACCATCGTCCAGTACGAATAAGTATCTTGTTGGATCGTACCGTACGATATTATATCGTACCGTACGAATTGTTTTTGAACTGTTCGTACATCTTCGTGCCAGGACGACGTCTGTTTATGAAGATTGTACTGTATGATGTGGAATCATACTGTACGAATAGTAACTACTACTTTTAAATTCAGAGGTTTTTGGAGCCTTTTTTAGATATCAATCAAGTTCTTGTTGAAAGAGATTTTTTTT
>NW_021482823.1:0-378 GCF_001605985.2 Dendrobium catenatum | reverse complement strand
TGACTTAATTATAAAAACATCATTGATCATTAATTTTAATGCAAATGATTATGATGCATCATATTAGATCAATGATCTTGTATTTAATTTTTGTATATGGCGACAAATAAATTTCTCTAAAATAAGTATCTATACTAATATAGCACAAATTAGTAAAATTTTATTGAGTTTAATAGAATGTTATATATTTTAATTCTATGATTGAATTGTTCGAATTCGGTCTCATGGGATGAGGTTGTTGATAAGGGTCTTCTCATCTATTTAGATGCACAAGCAAGCAATAAATGACTTGAGAGAGGAGGTGGCATTAAATAAATATTTTTATATTTTTTTAGAAAGAGAATAAACCGATTTTCATATATAATTATATATATATAT
>NW_021482822.1:0-259 GCF_001605985.2 Dendrobium catenatum | reverse complement strand
AACCGATATTGGATCCACCAATGATGTAAGACCTATCTGAGGTTGCATGTCAAAGCCTTTGCTTGATGACGTTAACCTGTATGGAAAATGTCGGGAGAATCCGCCACGGATGTAAGACCTTTCCGAGGTTGTATGTCGGAGCCTTTGCTTGACAACGTTAACATCTATGGAAGAGGTCGGGAGAATCCACCAAGGATGTAAGACCTTTTTGAGGTTGTATGTTGGAGCCTTTGCTCGACGACGTTAACCTGTGTGGAAG
>NW_021482821.1:0-240 GCF_001605985.2 Dendrobium catenatum | reverse complement strand
AAAATATAAATAATGCTTTTAATCACAATTTCTAAAATGAATAACTAAAACCTTATTACATATGCTCAATAATATTAATAAAATATTTATAATGAGAGTCAAGCATTGTTTATTTAAATATCTTAGCTATGATTATGAAATTAAGGTTTTGTTTGGGACGGTTTTCTTACTGCTTCTTAAAGCAGCTTTTTAATATAAATTTTTTAATTTTTATACTAAAAAGCTCCTAAAAAAAACAAG
>NW_021482820.1:0-274 GCF_001605985.2 Dendrobium catenatum | reverse complement strand
CTCTCTCTCTCTCTCTCTCTCTCTGATATCTTGTAACTCTTCCCCTCTATCAAGAAAGATTATTATAAAACTATTTTCCTCATATGATGTACATTGATCCTCTTAGCAGGTGAATATATTCTCTCAATCAATCCCATGGCGATTGTGGTTATTTTATCAATCTAGTATAAACCTTATTTGTATGCTTCATTTGGAACGGTTTTCTTACTACTTCTTAAAGTAATTTTTTAGTACAAAAATTATTATTTTTATACTAAAAATTTACTTTAAGAAG
>NW_021482819.1:0-343 GCF_001605985.2 Dendrobium catenatum | reverse complement strand
CTTAGTTGGAAGCCTAAGCTCTCAACCAATAGGCCAAAGAGAGTTGTGGGATCCTTCTTTTCCTTTGTGTTTATCTTTGATTTGATCTTTTTTGTCCCTTTTCTCTTTGTGTCCTCCCTTCTCTTTGTCTCCCTTTTTTTTTTTATGCTTCTTCTCTACGTGTTTTTCCTGAAAGAAAAAAAAGGCAAAATTTAAAAAACAATTTTTAATTTGTAATAAGCAATTTTTCCTCGTCGGATCCATGATTGATGTCAGAAGCCGGAGGCATCTGCTAAGCTAATCCATGATGGGCTGATGCTCTTCTCTAACTCATGCTGAGTGCGCCTGAGATTACCCCGTTTCG
>NW_021482818.1:0-321 GCF_001605985.2 Dendrobium catenatum | reverse complement strand
AGAGGTTTGGCCTTAAGAGCATAGACTTGGTCCCACTCAAAACATTTTTTAAGATGTCAACACTGAAAGAAGAGATGGGAATGTGTTTCAATAGCAGAGGAACAAATAATTCATGCCGTTTGAATAGGGATGCTACATCTTGACTAAGTATCAGCTCTTTTTACACCTTCTTTGAAAGAAAGCCAAGCATAGGAAGAGAACCAGAGGGAGTATCTTTTGTGCCAAATATAATTTTTCCAACCAACCGTAGGAAGATGAGAGTGAAATTGGTTAGCAAAAGACTCATTGTTTGGATTTTTAGCTCCCTTCCAAAGACAGCTC
>NW_021482817.1:0-996 GCF_001605985.2 Dendrobium catenatum | reverse complement strand
CGTTCGGTCACCTGACCCAATAATTTGCCCTTCCTCACGATCTCACTCAAAGAAACAAAATCCCGAAGCCAGGGCCGGACGCCTCCTTCCAGTTTTTCAGAAAATCCAAAATCTCCCTCTCAGTTCAAAAAGGTCTACTCTTCCCATTCGCACAACTCAGCCCATCACCTTCTCAACCTGCACGAAAACTCCTCTCCATTCGCTAACCACATGAAGTCCTCTCCCTTTGGATTTGCACACATAGAGAAGAACCGCCCCCATCTCCTGCAGTTCGCAATTCCCAGCTTCTCCATTCGCACGCACAGATGAAAACCGAACTCTCCATCAGTTTTTTTTTTTTGTTCGGAAGTAAACCCAAAGCCCTTTCACTTACTCCAGTACACACGAACGCACGAACCCCCTGCTCTCTACGGCAAATTATTGGGTCAGGTGACCGGAGCCAAAAGATAAGTTCGGACAGTCAATAAAAATTTGCCGCGTCACCTTGCGCTTTTTGACTTGCGCTTTAGTTGCGCTTTGGTTGCGCTTTAGTTGCGCTTTGGTTGCGCTTTAGTTGCGCTTTAGTTGCGCTTTAGTTGCGCTAATTTTAAAATAATATTTTATTATTATCCGAACCTATCTCTGCGTTCGGTCACCTGACCCAATAATTTGCCGCTCTCTACACACACAGAGTAGAACTGCTCCCTCTCCAAGACGTCTACTGCAATTCTCACAGTCCATCTCTTATCTCTAGCATTTCCGAAATCAACACTCTCAGCATTCTATTCGCATAACCCAGGCGTGAAGTCCAGGCAAAAATTCCGAAACCCCCAGTCCGACGTATCTCTGCTTCACACGGGACCAGGCCAAAAATCCCCCTATAGTAGCAGCTGCTATCCGATTGAACCCAGGGAAGCAAAATGGAAGTCTCCGTCTCACTTGCTTGCGTGGACAGTAGCAGCTCTAGCCGAAGGATCCCCATCTTTCTCTGCTCTTGATGGTGCCGAAAACCTTCTC
>NW_021482816.1:0-753 GCF_001605985.2 Dendrobium catenatum | reverse complement strand
TGAACTTGCAAGAGACATGGAAGTTGTTTTCTTATTCTATTGCCTCAGGAATTTGAACTCATGAAATATACTTTGTATCAAATTGGATCACCTGATGCAACGAATTGCTACAAAATATCACTACAAAAGACAGAACTGATTAAATGTGCAGCTAAGCCTTTATAAAAATGGTCTAGCTATCCCAGATCCATGGATGCTTTGTAATGCCCATAACAATAGAAAAAAGTTTTATAAATACAGAGAATCCTATAGTCCAAAAGCTAAAGCCATGGATTCCCTGGTGACCTTTAAACTCTTCTAATAAGATAAGTTACAAAGAAAAGGCTTAGGAAGAAGTCACATCATAAAAGTTAGCCACAATACGTAAATATTTAGGCTACTACTTGTAATTTTCTAAAACTTCACAAACTAAGCAATGTTTTAAGAATGGCAAATAAAGCGAATCACAGGATAAGGCCTTATGCTTTACCATCCTTAGCAAATGGAGAAATTATTCTGTGGAGACCAGACGCAAAACATCGTCCAAAGACCAACCAAAATGCACCACGTTAGCGGTACCGAGCCTTGGTACCAAGTACAGGGGTGACGTGGCGCATTCTGGTTGGTCTTCGGATGGTGTTTGGTGTCCGCACAGAATAATTAATCTTGCAAATGGTCCCATTAGTCATAGCCAGCTCCAAGATCTACACAACTTAAACATAGAATGAAATATTCTTTTAAAATATTAGCATAAAGTTTACCCTGCCACCATCC
>NW_021482815.1:0-225 GCF_001605985.2 Dendrobium catenatum | reverse complement strand
TTTCAGTCTCAGATGAGTCTGAAGCTGAGTCCGCCCAGAAAGCTCTTTGAAACTTCTTATTGCCCTTCTTTACCATTAGTTTCTCCTCTACCTTCTCCTTGTTAGGAGTGGCTTTGAGTTTTGGGCAATCAGTCTTTATATGACCTGGTTTCCTGCATTCATATCAAATCACTTCATTAGAAATCTTACCATTTCTATTAAACTTACCTCTATTCCATTGCTGAC
>NW_021482814.1:0-229 GCF_001605985.2 Dendrobium catenatum | reverse complement strand
ACCATCCGAGCTCTAATTTCAACAAATTTATAGGCAAATTGAACATCTCAATGAGATGAATACATGCAATCATTAATGTACATAAATTATTTAAAAATGCTTTATGATTGAGAGGATCAATACATGCTATTCTTCAAAATTTATGAAAAGACCCCACTCTTGACATGTCTGAGACCTTTTGCTAGAGATTAGAGAGAGCTCTAAGGCTTCAAGGATCTAGAGCACCACC
>NW_021482813.1:0-250 GCF_001605985.2 Dendrobium catenatum | reverse complement strand
AATTATCATGCTTAATCCACATATTTTGAAATCTAAAAGCATTGGAACCCGTCAGATTGTTGTCAGAAATGGTCAAAAGTAAGGGAGCATGATCAGACAGAGTTCGACTTAAATGTTGCACACGAGTCATGTTGAAATTGCCGATCCAATCATTATTGAAAAGAAACCTATCCAGTCTTTGCCACAAATTATTTCTACTCCAAGTAAAGGAGCTACCAGAAAAGCCAATATCCGTTAAATTGTTAGAAGA
>NW_021482812.1:0-260 GCF_001605985.2 Dendrobium catenatum | reverse complement strand
AAGACACCTATAGGTGTTCGAAAAGCAGTAAACTTTTCATCCTCGGGGTCCATCTTTATCTGATTGTAACCAGATGAACCATCCATGAATGAGAAGATACTATGGGATGATGCTATATCTACCATAAGCTCAGGAATTGGGAGAGGAAAATCATCCTTAGGACATGCCTTATTCAAATCACGGAAGTCGATATAGACTCGTATCTATCCGCTCTTCTTCCGGTCTGGAACAATGTTGGCAAGCCAAGTGGGGTACTTCTC
>NW_021482811.1:0-430 GCF_001605985.2 Dendrobium catenatum | reverse complement strand
GAGTCACATGAATCTGTCTGTACGGTTTGGATCGGTTTCTCTCTCCTCCCATGGGATGGAAGGGCATAAATGAGGGCCATTGAAGGATCATGATGAGGGGTTGTCGTGTAGCGGATCCATGATTGAAAGGATGGAGTGGGGAGACACGTGGGACGACCTGAACCCACACGTGGGGGGACACACTTAATCATCTCCACGCAGACAACACGCCGAGTTTAATTCCGCTGCTTCCCTTGAAATCAGGCCCTGGGCCCCGCTAATCGATTTAGTTCGGATTCCCTTCCCCTCACCTTAAGACATAATGGCCCTCCATTTTTCTTAATTTAGTGGGATGATTTTGCCCAATATAGTATTTGTTTGAAATTGATTACCCGTGTTAACGTTTTAATTGTAAATTGCAAAGAATGGGTTGAGGTTTTTTATGTAATTT
>NW_021482810.1:0-317 GCF_001605985.2 Dendrobium catenatum | reverse complement strand
TCCTATGTTGGAAAATAAGAGGTTTTTGTAAGAGGGGAAATTCTAAAAGAGAAGAGGAACACTTGTAAAACTCAATTTTGTTTTACTCTTATACTTGTTGATTCTACTTCATACAAAATTCAAAGACATCACACCTATTTATACTAGTGACACCCCCATTAGAATTGTGCCAATAAATTTACATCCAGTGGCTACTATTGACTCTTTAGAATATTCTCCTATCTTTATTTACAAAATTCATTAATTTGCATATTCTAGAATTATCTAAATCACTCTTTTAGAATCTATTTCTATAATCCTCTAAAACATGTATAAAA
>NW_021482809.1:0-246 GCF_001605985.2 Dendrobium catenatum | reverse complement strand
ACCCCCATTTTGGACCCAATTGGGTTTGGATTGGACCAATTTTGGTGTTGTTGGGTCCATCTCTTCGAGACATTCAGTTGAACTATAAGTTTGTTAAAAGTGGAGTTTAGATAGTCCCAATTTTAATTTTAAAAGTTTCCAACTTGAATATGCCTCGAATTTAATGCTCAATATCAATCTCAAAAAATTTTGATACTAAAAATTGTTTTAAAAAACATTAAGTTAGCTGTCCTAAATGAAGCCATA
>NW_021482808.1:0-850 GCF_001605985.2 Dendrobium catenatum | reverse complement strand
TAATGCCCGTTATTATAAATTAATGCTACTTAAATTCGGAAGCATATAAATATTCTTTGAATTCTTCCCATAAATAATCCTGATCTTATATTAATAAATTTAAATAAATCTCCAATGTTCATTTTAAACTCTTCATATTCTCTTCTATTTTTGCTCCCGTAGCCGAACAGTTTGGCTTGGTTAAGTGACCCGACGGTTTGCTTAAAAAAAAAAATTTAACGCTTAAATTTCTTCAGTCGGGCGTTCCTAATAGCCGAACGGTTCGCGGTATTAAAAAAACGCCTCTTCCAATTCCACTCCCGAACCTTTATTTCTTCTGTCGCCTGAAAGAGACGCAATAGGGGCTTATTCGCCTTCTTCTGCTCCTATCGGATCGGAAGTCGCTAGCTAGCATCGTGTGATGAAGAACCTTGAAGTCTTCCGTTCACCTTTTTTCATATCTGAAAGAATCGTCGTGAGGGGCTTCTTCGCCTTCTTCTTCTTCTCCTCTCGGATCGGAAGTCGCTAGGGCATTGTGTGAATAAGAATTTCATTATTTCTTCGGATTCACTCTCCCTCTCCCTCACTTCTGCATCGTGTGAAGGACATTGCTCAATATGGCAAAAAGTTTGCAAAGTAAATACTCAAGAAGCTTAAAAAAACAACCAGCAAAAATTCATGTCCTGCTAGGACCAGTATAATTGATTCATACGGTTCTTGAAGAAATCAATATTTCCTCACCAAGGCAAGGACGAAACAGAACCAGTCAACCAGACCCGTGAAAGAAGAAAGGGAAGCAGGTGAAAGCAATTGTATTAACTGATGGTTAAAATCGCCTAGGTACAAGCTATATAAAGACCTTTATATAAAG
>NW_021482807.1:0-749 GCF_001605985.2 Dendrobium catenatum | reverse complement strand
GCGAAGCCTTCACGCTCCAGTGGTAGGAATCCTCCTTCGAATGCGCTCGCTCACTCTCTCCTTAAGTCTTCTTTCAATAGGCACGAAGATCAATGACCAAAAAGATTAGGTGGCAGTAAAAATTGGACCTTATATAGGAGAGACAAGAAAAACCATCCAAAAGTGCAAAATTTTAAAGTTAACATGAAATTGATTGTTCCGTACGATCGTGGATCGTCCCGGACGATTTTACTTAAAGTGTCAGAAATGATCCTAATGAATATTGGTACGAATTATGTTCGTACACATTTATCGTCCCATACGAACTAGGTTAGTCTGGATGATCAGTTATTCCATAGGTCGGTTCCCAAAAAGTGCAGAACGCCACTAGAATGTGAAGTGTTGATTCACTTCATCTCGGAATGATCAGGACTTCGTCTGGACAAAATTTTTTACAGAGAAGAGTTCATCCTGGGACGATTTGGATTTCATTTGGAAAAAAATTTTATAGAGAAGAATTCGTCCTGGGATGATTTGGATTTCGTCTGGACGAATTTTTTACAGAGAAGAATTCATCCTGGGATGATTTGGATTTCGTCTGGACGAAATTTTTACAGAGAAGAATTCGTTCGGGGACGATTTGGATTTCGTCTGGATGATCAGGACTTAGAAAAATTTTCTCAATTCCTGATCATTTCATTGCTCTTATGAGGAAATAACTGACCTGATCGTTCTGTACGAACTAGATTCGTCCCGTACGATCAGTACAA
>NW_021482806.1:0-246 GCF_001605985.2 Dendrobium catenatum | reverse complement strand
TCTGTCAAGGGGAAGTTGTGCAATCTCTAGGGGAAAATCTATTTTTTTAAGCCTAATTTTAAAACTGCTTCATATTCATTTTATGCATTTGAGTCAATGAGCATGCATTGCATTAGATACAAATAAAAAGAGTCTAAAATATTAATTACATTTCTAGACATTTATCACCCTACATAAGTTGAGGGGTCAATTAGGGTCTGTCTTAGATATCGGCCCCCAATTCATTAAAACTTAAACAACGTCCCT
>NW_021482805.1:0-291 GCF_001605985.2 Dendrobium catenatum | reverse complement strand
GTAATGTTAGAACCAAAGACAGATGAAAGCTCAGCAATGGTGATGAACAAAGAATCGTCATGGAAGGAGAAGGGAAAAGATCCTTCGAAGGTTAAAGACAAGGACTCACTTTGGTGCAGCTATTGTGAAAAGTCAAGACACACGAAGGAAACATGTTGGAAAATACATGGAAAACCCCCCAGCAAGGAGTGGAATCAAAAGCTTGAAACAAGGAACACATCACATGCTAACAACACTACAAGTAAGCCAGAAGCTCGGTCCAGCCTTGGAGAATTCAATAAAGAAGATATT
>NW_021482804.1:0-317 GCF_001605985.2 Dendrobium catenatum | reverse complement strand
TTCGGGTGCTCCCAAAATTAATTTTTGAAGTTTCCATGTAGCTTTTGCCTCGAGATTCATACCCGATCAAGATAATTTTGTGATGCCGTATCAATAATAATAAAGCTTTATTGAATATTTTTCTACTTTTGCTGGCAAGCTTCCTTATCTTCTAATGAATTGACGACATCAAAGTCCAAAGGACGTCACATGCAAAATCAGAAAGACAATTGTCTGCCACTTAATATTCTTGCTTTTTCACAAAGCTCCAAAAGCACGTCAAAATTTGTAGTCCACAAGAATCATTAATTGACATTAACCACAATTAAGTGGAGTGT
>NW_021482803.1:0-333 GCF_001605985.2 Dendrobium catenatum | reverse complement strand
GAAAAACATCAATAGAAAACTCCCTTTAACCAATTTTGAAAAGCTAAAACACTATCTCCAAAAACTCCAAAATCTAAACGGTTGAAAAGGGTTAATCATATGGAAGGCCAAAATTAAAGAGCAACGCGTAAACAAAACAAAACAAAACAAAACAAATAAAAAAAAAAAACAAACTAAAATCAATACAAAGTGAGCACCAAAACTTAGAAAAAATAAAATAAAAAGACACACAAAACTAATGTTTCAAGCAAGTGATAAAGCAGCGAGTTTAAGCAATTTTTGAGCTTTAAGCCTCCTTTGTCCAGTTATCCTATGCTCCCACGAGGGCTTTGG
>NW_021482802.1:0-200 GCF_001605985.2 Dendrobium catenatum | reverse complement strand
TCCATATTTTTTACCTGGTTATTAAATGGGTTGTGTTCGTGTTGATTGAATTTGGGTTAGATCAATTTCATGTTCAGGTTGACTGGATTAAATAGTTAATTAAATAAGAAATAAAGCAAATCAACCTTAGGTTGTGATTTCATTGAACATTACTGAGGAAAACAATAAATTTTTACTCCTTTGTTGTCATAAAAATACAT
>NW_021482801.1:0-273 GCF_001605985.2 Dendrobium catenatum | reverse complement strand
AGGGCACAGATATCATTGGGCCGATTGACCCTCCCTCAGCGAGAGGTCATCTTTTCATATTAGCAGCGACTGACTACTTTTCAAAGTGGGCGGAAGCAATTCCCCTACGCAATGTGACATCACACCATATTTTAAAATTCTTTCATGACCATATCGTATATCGATTCGGCGTACCCCGCAGAATCATATCCGATAATGGGTCCGTATTCAAGTCTACGAAAATCAACAGTTTTGTGAGACGCCATAATATTGATTAGAGATACTCGACGATCT
>NW_021482800.1:0-278 GCF_001605985.2 Dendrobium catenatum | reverse complement strand
AACGTCGCCCTCCTACTTAAAGCGTCAGCAACTCTATTGGACTTGCCCGACTTTTGTTTCAATACGAAGGTAAACTTCTGCAAGAATAAGACCCATCGAGCGTGCATACAATTTATTATTTTTTGGCTGTTTATAAATTGGAGTGACTTGTGGTCGCTGCACAGCACAAAATCCTAATGAAGTAACTAGTGTTCCCAATGCTTAAGAGCTCGCACCACGGCGTACAGTTCCTGCTCATAAACTGTCCACTTTTGTCTGCTCGGGCTAAGTTACTAGCT
>NW_021482799.1:0-697 GCF_001605985.2 Dendrobium catenatum | reverse complement strand
GAGGATTCAAAATGAATTGGATACATTTAAAAAAACTGGGATGACACCAACACTTGATTAAAAGCCAAAACTTAGAAAGAGGCATTATAACATAAATCACTTAAAAAACCTTTTTCCGGGTGTTAGATGCTTTTCATGTGGCATGTTAGGACATATCTCACACACTTACACTATTTACCATAGTACACATTGGGTGTGGAGACCCAAGGTGCATGATTCACATCATACCACACATGCATTGCATTCTACTTTTCATAAGAAGGAACCCAAACCTACTTGGGCTCCTAAATCTGACATTTGATGATTTTGTAGGTGGGCTCTCACAAAAGGCCTTGTGAGAGTATGTGGTACTTGGACAGAGGATGCTCTCGACATATGACTGGTGTTGCCAATCAATTTGTTTTGCTCGAGTCAAGGACTGGAGGCAAGGTTACTCTTGGAGACAACACCACTAAGAAGGTGGTAGGCTCAGTTATAATAGGTAATTCCAAGAACCTTAAGATTGAAAATGTTTTGCTTATAGATGGATTAAAACACAACTTGCTCAGCATCAGTCAACTTTGTGACAAAGGCTTCATCGTGCAATTCTTTGAAAATTCATGCATTATAAGTTTAAGTAACAATACTATTTTGCAGGGAAAAAGGATCAACAACATATATATGCTTGATTTAAATAACATTGAATGCGCTGCTTCAT
>NW_021482798.1:0-224 GCF_001605985.2 Dendrobium catenatum | reverse complement strand
CTTTTCCCAAGTTGCTTCTCGTGCAGTCCGGTGCTTCCACTGGACTTTAACCATCGGAATCTCTTTATTTCTTAACTTTCGGACGTCGTACGCCAAAATCAACTCTGGCTCTTCCTTGTACGCCAGATTTTCCTGAATCTCAACCTCGTCAGCTGATAGCTTCTTCCCAGAGTCTGAAACCCACTTCCTCAGAGTGGATACGTGAAACACATTGTGCACGTCAG
>NW_021482797.1:0-288 GCF_001605985.2 Dendrobium catenatum | reverse complement strand
TTTATTAGAAGATCCAAAAAGTATATTATTAACATAAATTTGGACAATGAGTAAATTATGAAAATACTAAACGATAATAGGGGGGCGGGTGAATTGTGAAAATCTTTTTCTTAATAAAAATAACCCTAAACAAGAGTTCTAATTTTTTTGTTGTTTTTGAAATTTTATAACCAAATTTAAGCAAGTTTTCTTCCACAAAATTTCACCATGCAATTGTTATAAAAATTAAATGCAAGTAAAAAGTAAATGACGATAAGGAAAAAAACACACCAAGAATTTTATAGTGGT
>NW_021482796.1:0-283 GCF_001605985.2 Dendrobium catenatum | reverse complement strand
ACATCGATCGTGATCTCCAGTCCTGCTAAAAGAGCTTTGTACTCAGCTTCGTTGTTGGTCCGAGGTTCAGTCAAATTGAATGAGAACCTCATTATGCTTCCCTCGGGTGCTACGAAATGAGACCAACGCCGGCTCAGGCTCTTGCAATATTTGGAGGTCAGACATGTCTAATCGACGATGCCCCGTCAAAATACATTCCCCAGAATGGTAGCTTTTCATTCTCCTCGACCTGCATTATCTGCTCACCGGGCAAATCATCATTTAGTGGAGAATCGGCCGGGAT
>NW_021482795.1:0-255 GCF_001605985.2 Dendrobium catenatum | reverse complement strand
CTCAAAGCTGCTTTATTATGGACCATCAATAATTTTATGAAGAATTTAATATTCTATAGGTTATGGACCATCAACTGTTTATTACTTTTGCTATTTTATTTATCTAATCAATATGAAATATAATAAAAAAATGGTTGTATTTTGTACATGTTTAATCCATCTAGGTAGCCCACATATAAGATTAGGGATATAATAAAGAGTAGATATGAATTGCCTTTTGTATTAAAGAAAATTCAACTAAACATAGGAAATATG
>NW_021482794.1:0-217 GCF_001605985.2 Dendrobium catenatum | reverse complement strand
TCGACGCTGTTTTATACAGAAGATTAATCGGAGCTTTGCAATATTTGACACTAACGCGCCCTGATATATCTTACGCTGTCAACGCCCTTTCTCAACACATGCACAGCCCCGAACCGCTTCATACAGTCATGCTAAAGAAACTTCTTCGGTACATACAAGGGACAGTGGATTTTGGACTAACAGTCACACGTTCCAACCTGAATCTAACTACATATTC
>NW_021482793.1:0-504 GCF_001605985.2 Dendrobium catenatum | reverse complement strand
ACAAGTACATTACAAACTTCTCTAAAAGTCGAAGTTCGACATCTAAAATAAATCTTTGGAGTATATCCCTGCATAAAAAATAATGAGTATTAAAGACAACTCAATCAGAGTATTACCGAGCATTGCCGGCCAACTAACCAATGCTAGACTGTGCTAATACCAATCGTTAATCTGCCAAAATCACTCGGTACTGAGCAATACCGAGTGTATATATCCAGGAAATAGAAGAATAAAATATTTTCTATTCTTACCTAAGCTTACACCGACCAATACTCGTGAATACCGAGTGTTAGTAATGCTCACTACTACTCGGTACCAAGCACTAACGACTGTTAGTAATGCTCGGTACTGCTCTGTACCGAGCAGTTAGCTAAGCTTATACCGACAAATATTAGCAAATATCGAGCAGTATCGAGTGTTAGTAAAGCTCGGTTAAGTTAAAATTAATCACCACTGTTATCTCTTCCTAACCAGGGATACTACAAACAAGCGAAGGATATTGGA
>NW_021482792.1:0-1054 GCF_001605985.2 Dendrobium catenatum | reverse complement strand
GAACAGTGCTGAAGTCCGAGTAAGTTCTTCTTTGCCTCACATGCACGCTGAACTCCCTAGTGAAGCCTTATGTGATCTCTTTGCCAGATCTTTCAACTCTTCTTTGCTTCTTCCTTCTTCATAAATCCACACCTCCAACCTCATCACCCGACTCCACAGATCTCAAATCACGAACACCTGCTCCGTCTCATTCCCTAGGCACACTTGACCAGATCCTGATAGCTTCTTTACGTCGTCCACTTCACTCTACATCAAATTCGACCACTTCAATCTCCTGTTCTTAAATCTTCCGAGCTCGGCTCAACCCCGTCTTCCTCTTCGCATGCAAGAAGCGTCTGCTTCGATCCTCCATGCCTGTTGAATCCATTCCCTCAACCTGAATCTAGACCAACGTTGACCCCTTCGCCAGCCCCAAAACTCATTCGACGGTAACCTGCGCGTAGAAAAATTTAAATTGGTTAAACTTTACGCTGGAAAAATTTCCGACAGTATTTCCGAGGCAATTCCATCGAAAAAAAGATGCTAATACTTAGTTTTTTTGGCGGATTCCACCATCTAATCTGACGGTATTTCGGATGCACTTTTACGCTGAATTGAAAATACCAAAGGATATTTTGTCGTCCCAATCTATCGTAGTACTATCATCGGACAA
This sequence comes from Dendrobium catenatum, assembly GCF_001605985.2. Classification (NCBI taxonomy): domain Eukaryota; kingdom Viridiplantae; phylum Streptophyta; class Magnoliopsida; order Asparagales; family Orchidaceae; genus Dendrobium; species Dendrobium catenatum. The sequence continues at coordinate 402 of NW_021482792.1, read as the reverse complement.
TACCTACGAATTTTTTACCAAAAATTCTGGCGTAAAAGTGCGCCATAAATGACATTTCATTTTCGTTGTATCATATTGCCGACAAAGTTTCAAATGGAAAATCCACCGGAAACTTGTAACATAAAAAAAAACCTTCCGACTTATGAAATTAATTTCTACAAAACAACCTGCATATAAAAGTTCCAATACTTCATACATTCAAACATACACATCTAATTAAACACATCATCAAATATTGAACATAAACATATAAACATATTAACCCCAATACAAAGAAATAGAAAGAAAAAAAAGAGAAATCCCGCATACATACCTCTCACCCATTGGATCCTCGAATCTTGCCGAAATCGCGCTGATTCGGCGTCATTCGCATCACTTCCTACAAAACCCGTATCTCGCCTT
>NW_021482791.1:0-361 GCF_001605985.2 Dendrobium catenatum | reverse complement strand
AAGGCAACTGGAATGGAGTTCGATCAGAATATCAGACAAATCCTTTCACTATTTGATTCTGGGGCATCACATCATCGAAGGAGCAAAGTCGAACAACAAAGAAGGAGATGAAGAATGATAAAAGTCGGTGAGGACTCACGAGCAAGGAACGTCAACGAGGGAGGGCTAGTCACTGCGAGCGTGGAGGAATAAACAAGGACGAGAGAGAATGAAAGAAATGACCTGGATATCAGTTTAAATAATTTTTTTTGTGATGAATTTGCAATGGATTTTCCGCCGCACATCCACAGCAATTCCGCCACAAATTTTGTAACAAAAATTTCTGCCACAAATCCGCCGCAATTTTGTCGAAATTTTTTTT
>NW_021482790.1:0-831 GCF_001605985.2 Dendrobium catenatum | reverse complement strand
CTGATACCACTAAAGTTTGTCACGACCCAACCCGACCGGGACAGATCCCACTCGTATCGGGTCGTGGCCAAACTCAAACTGAAACTAACTGAACTGATTCCAGGATCTGGTTTTGAAATTTTTTTCAGAACTTTCTTCAAACATTTACACACAGAAACAGACACACAGAGCTATTATAAACATCAAAATATAGCGGAACAGATCATATATCTTTCTTCCTCAAAAGAATTATATACAAATACAGCTCATGGCTTTCAGATAGAAAGAAAACCAGAACAGAAAAGCTATGACTGTACAAAAATCCAAAGTGCAAAAATACTTATAACAGATCAGACTCTGAACTCCTACTCCAAGACTTCCTTCCCTTTCCCAGAACCTAAAAACCACACAGAAAACAAGGATGAGTTACAACAGCTCAGCAAGACATCAAACCTCCAATCAGAATCCTCAGAATCCACATCAAACACATCAGACAAAATTCGTACAGAAATCAGATCAACAGAATCGTATATCAAATCAGAACAGAATAGAAATCACAGAAATCATAATTTCCAGAAATTGAATCAGAACAGAATCATATAGATCATATCAAATCAGAACAGAACAGAATCATACCAGAATTAGATCAAATCAGAACAGAACAGAATCGTATCAGAATCATACGGAAATTAGAAATCATATCAATTCAGAACCAAACAGAATCGTATCAAAATCATAGGGAAATCAGAAATCATATCAATTTAGAACATATCAAAAGTCAGAACAGATTCCCTGACTCTGACAGAATCTCAATAGATTCTGGCCCCTTATGCCTCCCTTCCCAGACACTGA
>NW_021482789.1:0-301 GCF_001605985.2 Dendrobium catenatum | reverse complement strand
TCAAGTATAGCAAACAAGAGGAGTAAAAATAGGGAAACAAAATCCACCTCAGGTGCATCCTTTTTAGAAAAAACATTCAAATTATTTTGTATGCAACTCTCACCAAAAGTTCTTATTAGACAAAACGTGAAAATCAAAACAGGGACTGAGTAAAAAAGGAAAAAAAGACTAAATGCAAAATAGTGAGTGGACTGTGAAAATCAACACAGAAACAGCCACTAGATCTTTTCCTCTCAACCATTCAAAATCAACCCTAACCTCTTCGAGCACTTATAGAAATCAATAATGTTGAATGATACCA
>NW_021482788.1:0-2527 GCF_001605985.2 Dendrobium catenatum | reverse complement strand
AAACATTTTGGAAAAGTATTTTGAGTTTCAAGCTTGATTTTTGATTATAATTTCTTTTGAGTTCTATGTAAAAGCCCTTTATTAATGGTAATTGAATGAGACATCTTAGCACTTGATCCCATGTTAAGAACATGACCTTCATTTTTTAGTTTTTCCTTTAGAAATTGCAAGATGCTAAATCTAAATTTCTTACAAGATGCTGAAAATGAGTTATGTTTGAACCTCATTTGAATAGGGTTCAAACAAGATTCAAATAAGATTTGAACTTGTACTAAGAGATTTGAATCTTTTGTGCACCATATTTGAGCTTTATTTGAGGCTCAAACCTCATATTATAAGTTAAAATTTATTTGAGTACTATTTAAAAATTTGTTTCAAAAGTGATTCAAACCTTGTTTAACATTTAATGGTCAAATTTTAGGTAAGAAGCTGATGTTTGAACAACTTCGAACAAGATTTAAACCTTCTATTACAACTCTAAACTTTATTTTTGACTTATGTTTCAAGAGTAGCTCAAACCTAAGGTTTAACCTTAAATTTGAAATAGATATTTGTACAAGGTTCAAACTAGGATAGAGTATTGAGTATGGGGTTCAAACATTATTCATTGTCAAAGCTAGAGTTCTTCTTTCACCTCTTTTCTACTGTAACACATAAATGTCTACAATGGAAGAAGAAATGAATGTATTTAAATTTAAGGTTATGATTTAGATCCTTGTTTTCAAAAGTTGGTTTCCCTTGAGAGAAGTTCGAGTTAAGGTTAACAGGACCGGTTGTTCTACCATTTTCTCAGATTTTGATGATGTTAACTCATTGATTCTTACCAATTTTTAATTCAATCACATGAAAATTTTATCATATTCAAGCTTAAAGAAAAAACTTTGTTTTTCTGTTCATTTTTGTGTCTTTTTCGTATATTATTTTTCTTTTTTTAGTTGAATTTTCTATTTTTAGGCCTTCTCTGATCATTTCCATCCATCCTTTATTTTTTAACTTTTTTTCACATTGTCCCGGACGATATTCATATCATCCTGATGATGCGTTCCAATCATTCTTATAATTCCATCTGCTGGCTGTTCTGACTTTTCTGCTTCTGATTGTCTTGGATGATCCATTATCATCCTGGATGATCTGATCGTCCTCTGCTTCAATCATTTGTGATCATCCTGGATGATCCTCTTTTTATCCAGGAAGATGCTCTTACTCATTGCTTAATTATTGGTAATCATCCCGGATGATCCAACTATTCGACCTAGACGATACACATGGCACATGATTTAAACATTTTAAGTTTTGCCGGTACGATCCATTATTGTGCATCGTCCTGGATGATCCACCTAATCATCCAGTATGATCTTCTTTTTCAACAGTTTTCCGAAATCTCTCCTCGAGATGATCGTCTGTGTCTTATCATCTCGAACAATATCTGATCGTCTTGGATGATATCACCGCCTTTTTAACCAATCATCCCGAATGCAATTATTGCACCTGATTATCCAAGATGGTTTTGCGATCATCCTAGATGATCCGGCCGATTCTTTAAAATCCGAGGATTTCAACCTTTTTTTCTCACACCCACTTCTTCTTTCAGCCTTATACTTCTTATTCCAATATTGTTCTTGATCATGACAGGAGGAAAGCGATCTCGTCATCCTTTTGGGAGTTCCTCGAGGTCTACACTGGACCCTCGATACACTGAGGCGGACGATCAAGCCACCTACCAAAGATACAAGATGGCCATAATCACTAGCTCCCGGTCTGTCAACCTGAACATTCTCTCATATCTAGTACTTGATCTATTTGCTCACACCTCCTTATATTTTCTACTTACTCTTACTGTTCCTTTCAACTCTGAACTTTTGTTTGAATTTTTTTCTAGCCTCTGAATAAATTACTCTTTCACCTCTCTCAGCTCCTATGTGAATCGACGCCCCGTCGATATCACATATCAGGACTGTGTAGAACTTTTGCAACTTTCCACCACAGGGAACAAACTACATATCCTCTATTCTGATCCTGATTATGATTGGGCTCCGGCTAACCACTTCTTAAGGAACACCAACGCTCACTTTCACGTTGGAGAGAATAACACCTTACTCAAAGATACTAGGATAATCTAACTTGTCCTTCGCACCTCTATCCTCCCAAAAGCTAGTGATCACATTCATATTACTCCACTTCTCTTAATGCCTCGCCGTAGGTGTCTCACTAGGTTCCCTTCCCACCACGCTAGAGAAAATCGTGTATAGGCAGTTTACCATCTCACCACAAATCGAGGACAGGATTTTTGAGTCGAGGGCTGCTTACCTTCGTCGTAGATGTCGCACTGAGTTCCCTCCTACCACGCTAAGAAAAGCGTGTATAGGCGGTTGACCGGCGCGTCACGCACACCGATGACAAGCTTGCTAAATTTATAATTAATTACAAATTATTTATAATTGATCAGACTAAACATATAATTAATTTTATCTAATCCATAATTAATTATTGAATTAATTAGATTTATAATTATTTAAAGATTAATTAT
>NW_021482787.1:0-389 GCF_001605985.2 Dendrobium catenatum | reverse complement strand
AAAGCAGTCGTCTTTTTGCAAAACACATCATCCTGGACGATTTTGTATCGGCCAGGATGATCAGCTCAATTCAGCAAGAATCTGCCACCATATCTACATAGGAAAATCTTATTTTTGGATATCGTCCTGGTATATCGGCCTGGACGATAAAATATCATCCTGGCCGATCTAGAGCAATTTTTCCAAAATTTCTCAGGCAGTTTTGGAAAGCAATTAATGGGGATTTCGTCCAGGCTGATTGCAAGATCATCCAACTTCATTTCAGGGTGATATTTAGGATTATCTTCCTTATATTTGAACTAATAGGCCAGGACAATATGCCTATCATCCTGGACGATGATGTCGGCAACTGGCATTAATGAACTCATTTTTAGCTCTTCTATTTAAGC
>NW_021482786.1:0-2859 GCF_001605985.2 Dendrobium catenatum | reverse complement strand
TTTTTTTACAAGATAGTGTTGTGATTATTATAAAATAATTTTTATAAGTCGAACAATAATTTTTTTATGATCATCACGATCTAATAAATTTGTTTACAAAAACATCATCTAAACATAAAAACTTTTGAAAAATAATAAACTTAAATTATAACCAACCATTATATAAATTACTGCTTGAAAAAAATACTTTTAAGAAATTATATCTAAAATAAAATAAGAACTTACATGAATTGAACACTAAATTCATTACAAGTAAAGTCAAACATATAACTAAAAGTAGATGAAAATAAAATGTACCAAACAACAAAACTGAGCTATTTGTTCCATGCTTTACTTTGGAGTAACTCACACTTCATGTATTTCAATTTTCTTATATTATACATATATCATCAATCATTTACTATTATATTTCTACTAGCTCTAATAATTATTATGTATTTTATATTTAAATATAAATAAACTTTAAGCTAAATGTAGTACCTATTATAAGTGTATAATTGAATTGCAATAGTCTCTCTAACTTCAATCATATCATTCGCACTTTCGTCATTAAGCAACTCTACAAATCAATTCGTACTTCATGGGGGTTCAACTTCTTCTTCAAGTCGGAACTCATGTGTCTCTAGATGAACAAAATTTTCATTGGCATCAAATTACTCGAATTCCAAATCAATCCTTGAGTGACGTCTTCTTATGTAGTTATGTAGTGCCATTGTAGCCGCTACAATAAGCCATTATTTTTTTAAAAGAATAGTTTGGCATATCTCGTAGAATTCTCCATTTCTTTTTTCATACACCAAATGCATGTTCTATTACACTTCTTAATGAAGAATGCCTCCTATTAAACATCTCGTGATATTTAACAGCGAATAAGAAAAAAAAAATGTAAACTTCTTAATTTAGATTCTGAAGAGTAGGATAAGTTCTGGGAGTGCCAATATCTTATTGAACAACTTAAAATATGGAAGTTAATCATTGTAGATATGTTGTGAATCGAGCAGGGGTGGAGGCGACGATACAATGAAGAACTTCTGCAGATATGCAACCTGAAAGGAACAAAAAATTGTATTAAGTACCAATGAGTGTTGAAGGAACTAGCTATGAGGAAGGTTGAAGTTGTTTTATTGAAAAATTTAACGATGTAGGAAAATGTCGGTTTATGGAAGAACAAGTTTGGTGTTTGTGGGGAAAGATAAGGTTGTACACTTGTACTTGGTCAAATAGGAGGGGGCTTACATGTGGTAGTAGGGCTTCGACTTGGAGGTGAGCAGAGGGACGGGTCGGTGGGTGTATTTGGAGATGGCGTCATATACAGACACTTGGTAGATTACAGACCGCTTTGCAAAAGCCGCTCAATTCTCGCTTTCATGTTTCTAAAACAACAGTTTTTAGAATGTGTTTAAGAAAAATAGTTTTATCAAACAAATAAAATTTTTTTGCTTTACCCTCGCCAAACCGAAAAAGCTATAGAAATGTGCAAACAAACAAGCCCTTAACAATCACAGTTAACTTAGCAGTTTTGTAATTTGTAGAATGGTTCGACATACAATTATATATGATGCTGGTTAAAAGTTTAAAATGTGCTACGTGTAGTTGATTTAGCGAAATCGGTTATGCTTTAAAAGTTAAAAATCCAAAACTGTAATGTTATAAAATAATGGCCTCGTTTGGTAGCAGGAGGAGTTTTGGTGAGAAACTAGTTTTTACCAACGGAGAATCAAAAATAAAAAGCTTCGCAATTCATTACGTCAATGGAGATTTGAAAAATATAGTTTCGTAAAAGGTATTCATCCAACAAAACCAACATCTTTTTTCACGTTTCAGAATGGAAACGACACTAATTATGTCCAACCAAACCAAGCCTATATAAGCCTTGCCTGATGTCTTTATCTATGAGCAGCGCATGGATGTTTTTTTGCTATAACATCGACCAAACTTTTGAAGAAATTCACCAGGTGTTGTTAAACCTAAATAAAAGCAGTAAAAATCAGGAAGACTCGAAACAACAAGAACTCTCTCCAAAATTGGCACATTTTTATTTTGAAGTTTATCAAAAATATTGACGCGGCTTAAAAAAATTAAGTCATTCATGAACTTGGATGCATTACATGTGAAAGCTTTGAAAATAATTTAGGATCAATTAAGTTTGATTTTAGTAAACTTGTAGTATAAATTAATGTCTTAACAAGATGAACCTAATGATATCAAATGCTATACAGACTGAAGTCTAATGAGACCAAATTAGACACTTGAAGTATGATTAAAATTTTTAAGGTATCAATTGGAAGATAAAATGATTTTTAAATATTACATGCTTATAGTAAAATTGAGTATCTTGATGAGGCAATTCTTATAAACCCAAGATCAATGGATTATGAGGGATATATGTAAATGTTGAATAAATGAATTACGATCAAATTATTTAATTTGAATCATTGGAGTTATCAAAATGATATTTTCAAAATGTTGTAAATAGATCCACATTCATTACATGAATTGACTTAAACTTGAGTTTAGAGAAAACTTTGAGATCTAAAGAAATATAGAGCTTTACCTAACATATGATGCTGATAATCACAATTATTTACTATTGTCATTCAATTGTCATTATATGATTTCTTCATTTGACCATCTTCACTTAGCCATCACATTCTACTTTTCATTATCAAAGTAGTGTCAATTGATCACAGTCGTCAAACTACCATTATCCAAATATCATCATCCGACCACCATTAACTACTATCATTTCATCACAGTTTATGTGACTCTTGTTGCCCAAATGACATAACCCAATCGTTGTCGCCTAACAACATTATCTACAGAATTATATATATCTATATCCCCCCATTGAAGGAAATG
>NW_021482785.1:0-320 GCF_001605985.2 Dendrobium catenatum | reverse complement strand
TAGAGGGAGAGGATTTTAAAAAAAAATGATAAGGATTTTTCTCTGTTAATCGTACTGTATGACTTTATATCGTACTGTACGATTATATCTTGTAAAATGATTTTCTATGAACAGATCATACTGTACGAACCATATCGTACGGTACAATGTGTTACAAATCTAAAACTCTAGCTGCCAGATTAGTTTAAGTAAGTTATATTAGTCGTTCGTACTGTCCGAATACGTTCGTATTGTATAAATTTATTTGAATACTTAACTTAACCAGTGATTAGTGGAATAAATAAAGGACTAATCTCTGATTGGTTATCATACTATACGAA
>NW_021482784.1:0-205 GCF_001605985.2 Dendrobium catenatum | reverse complement strand
GGTGAAAATGAGACTAATTCACTCTTCATCTTTTTTTTCCAAGAGATATTTAGGTCAATTAAAACGAGCTCTCACGCACAGCATATACGTACCCATCAAATCCAAGGCCTCTTGATTTATAGTCAAAACTTTCAATCAACAAATTAAAATTTAATTTGGGACGGTAGCAATAAGAAAGTCATCTCAAACGAGGCCTAAAACGAAC
>NW_021482783.1:0-210 GCF_001605985.2 Dendrobium catenatum | reverse complement strand
CGAATGTTGCAGATTCGGTGGCGTGGCGTAGCAGCTTATGAATAAACTTGTTCGCTGCTTCGTACAGGTAGACTGTCGTGCACTATTTATTGATTTTCGTAGGCGGGTCATAGTGCACTAACTAATCTCCTGCCTTGGATCGTATGAGAATGTATGTATTGCAGATCTTTATGTTTACCTACAGTGAATCAATATATTTCATAACCATTG
>NW_021482782.1:0-318 GCF_001605985.2 Dendrobium catenatum | reverse complement strand
CCCCTTTAGGGATGTCTTCACCTCTTTGAAATTCAAAAATAATATTTATATCCCAATCTCAAATCATTTTAAATAATTAGAACCATATCAAATCAAATTTATATTAATAAAAATTGAAAAATCTAGACTCGATCCTGCAAGGTTATCCTAATAATCAGCAGTTGTATACATTCCCAAGCAGTTATAATACAAAAATTGAAATGCATTTTTTTTAGCCACACTTGGCCATGCTCTTTTTATTTAAAGGGGGTCTTAAGCGAGACAGGTACCTGTGCAAAGAATATATAATTTTTTTTATTAATTGCCCCCTTTAATTTC
>NW_021482781.1:0-294 GCF_001605985.2 Dendrobium catenatum | reverse complement strand
TGAAAGGTGTTGAAAGATTTGGATTCGCCAAATCGCATAATTATCAGTAGTGAGAGAATGAGGAATGAGGTTCTTGATATTTGAGATGATGAATTTGAGGGATACCGGGATGGTGAGATCGGCGGATGTTTCGGCGAGCATGGAGGAGGCGGGAGGGAGGGAAGAAGCTGATTCTTAATCTCCCATTATCGGCTCTTAATACCTTGTGAGATTCTCGAGAGAAGAGGGAAGGAGAAGGAGAAAGCAGAGAAGGAGAAACAGAGAAATGTAAAGTATATTATTATGAGCAGCTTA
>NW_021482780.1:0-244 GCF_001605985.2 Dendrobium catenatum | reverse complement strand
CACCCTACCTTAAGGGATTTAGCATTAGAACCTTCCAAAAGTTACTCACGAAGGTCACTAGCCTACAGGACAGCATACCCGCTGCAGTCCCTCATAAGGTTGAGAGTCAGCCTTTGCGCAGACCTCGGCGGCAGAAGTTTTCAGGGGCACCTCCACCTAGGAGAGGAGAGGTTCACATTACTCAAGGACCAGCAAATAAGGGCAAGAGGCCCTTAGGCAGTTCAGCACCTCCACAGCAGTCACG
>NW_021482779.1:0-435 GCF_001605985.2 Dendrobium catenatum | reverse complement strand
GATATGGCTTGGATATGTATTCAAAATTAATTTTTTTGAATGATTTTAAAAAATTAATGAAAAAAGAGTTTTTATTGGAGAATATTTAAATTGACATGTTGATAGGAACGTAGATGATTTTAAAAATATTTATGGTGGATATGAGTTTGGAATTATAAATGAATGTGATAATATCATATTAAATTTTTATTTAGTTTATGATTTTTTAATCGTTAATATCTTATTTAAGAAAAGGAATAAGTATCTAATTACTTATAAAATGGATACAATACAATTTAGATTGATTATTTTTTTATAAGAAAATTAGATCGTTTAGATTTCAAATATTGTAAAATTATTTCGAGTTAAAATTTATGTATCCAACATTAATTATTAGTTTTGGAAAAGGGTAGAAAATAAAAAATAAAGTAAAATGATATTTTAGGAATAGATGTG
>NW_021482778.1:0-330 GCF_001605985.2 Dendrobium catenatum | reverse complement strand
TCTATCTCTACCTATCTCAATCTCTCCCATGCTCTCTCTTGTTCACTCTTACTCTCTCTCTCCCATGCTCTCTCTTGTTCACTCTTTTTCTCTCTCTATCTCTCTCTCTTGCTCTCTCTCTCTCTTACCATCGCTTGCTCTCTCTCTCTCTCTCTCCCTTTCTATCTCTTGCTCTCTCTTTCTCTTTCCCTCTCTTGCTCTCTCTATATCTCTCTTTCTCTCCTTCTCGCTTGCTCTCTCTCTCTCTCTCTCTTTTTTTTCTCTCTCTCTCTCGCTCTCTCTCTCTCTTGCTCTCTCTCTCACACACTCTCTCTCTCTTTCTTTTGCTCT
>NW_021482777.1:0-460 GCF_001605985.2 Dendrobium catenatum | reverse complement strand
AAGGAAGCTTCTGGGAGTTCGAAGGAGCTCTGGGAATAGAATGAGAGCGAATGCCAATGCCTCTGGAGGTCTGCCGAGCTCGAAGGTATTCGGCCACCTTTCGGGAGCTTCGACGACTAGGATTGAACTGGAGAGGGCTCAGATCGCTGCCAGGTGGACAATGGCGACGTCCAGGGGAGATCGTGGAGATCAAACCAGTGGGCAGCAGCCTTGAGCCAGGAATTATCTGTCGGGGACCACCGGAACTCAAATTCCATTGGTTCCGACCACCGCCGGCCATGGTCTGGGTCAGGTTGACTGGGGGAGGCCGATGGGGTCATGCTGGAGCCAAGGGTGGAGTCAATTTAGCCTGGGGAGGCCTGGATTGAACTGGTGGCTGGATTGGACCCAAACATGCTCGGTTCGAGTCAAATTGAGCTCGATCCAAGTCAGGTCAGACCCTAGGTTTGGTATGGGAGGT
>NW_021482776.1:0-222 GCF_001605985.2 Dendrobium catenatum | reverse complement strand
TTTCCACCCACGAAACTCCTCCGTGAGCCGCTCGACGAGCTCACGAGTCGAGCGGTGTGTTGTTCGAACTCGAGCTCGATAAACTGTCGAGCTCAAAATCCTATTTGAGCTCAACTCACAAGCTTAATAAGCTCGACTCGTCGAGCTTGTTAATGAGTCGAGCCTGAGCTGGCTCGTGAGTTGGTTTGACTTGGTTACACCCCTAGTTGGGAGAGATGAATA
>NW_021482775.1:0-334 GCF_001605985.2 Dendrobium catenatum | reverse complement strand
GAGTTTGGATGATCAAATTCTGGATTTCTAACCTTTTCCGGGCTATGCGTTGTCAATCCAATTCTACTAAGTTTTTGATTAAAACTAAGGAGTAACTTTCTCATTTTAAATTTTTTTTTTCTTTCACTAGATCGGGGAATGTTATTGTCTTTTAGTCATTTTGTTTTTGTTTGTGCCTCCTCTCTTTTTCATAATGTCAAAGGGGGAGAATGTATTATTAAATTTTTGTACTGTTATTATATTTGTATCTTATTTTCAAAAAATTAAAAACAACAAAAATATTTTTATCTCCCCTAGTTTTAAAAGTGTTATTCTAGTGAGGGGGAGATTAGGA
>NW_021482774.1:0-302 GCF_001605985.2 Dendrobium catenatum | reverse complement strand
AGAAACAAAAGCATCATCAAAGTTGGAGAAAAGGTAAGGATCATAAATATTTTAAGAGATCTTCTGATGTTGTTTGTTTTGAATGCAGGAAACCTGGAAGAGTTTCTAGCTTGCAAGAGTTAATAAGGAAAGAGGCCAATGAAGCCAAATTAAAAAGAAAGCTATATACACAAAAGTGTATCAAAGAATCAAAAAATGCTTAAAAGAGCCAATCGAAATGACATTATTCTGAGTTAGATCTCTGTTTTCCAAAAGAATTTTATACCCTGAAGGATGTCCGATCTAGGGTTAACAGAATCAGA
>NW_021482773.1:0-293 GCF_001605985.2 Dendrobium catenatum | reverse complement strand
ACAATTCACCCCCCCTCTTGTCGTTTAGTAATTTCAGTTGGGAGAGGTAAGCTCCAGCAATCGATCGAGATTCTTTGTCTGCTTCAGGAGGAAGAAAAAGGAATCAGAGTTCTCTGCCCGCTTCAGGAGGAAGCAAAAGGAGTCGGTTCTCTGCTGCACCGGGGTTGGTGAAAAGGATTATGCTGTAAAGGTTTCTCCGCCTAGCTGTGGGAGCTAAACGAGAGACACTTAGTTAGTGCAATACACGGAGGGTGCATCCGAGGAGTGGACGTAGGTCAAGGATTGACCGAACC
>NW_021482772.1:0-320 GCF_001605985.2 Dendrobium catenatum | reverse complement strand
TACTCCTGTTTCTAGTATTGACCCTTCTTTTATTCCGAATGTTATCTCTCTAGAGGAGAATTGCTCTTTATCTAAGTCTCCTCTTCTTGAATGCTGATTCTGTTGCTGGGCCGAATGGTTTTACCACTAATTTATTCCAAAAAACTTTTTCTATTATTTGTAATGATGTTTTCTCTGCTGTCACAGATTTTTTTAATGGCTATCCTATTCCGAAGTTCTTTACGTCTACTTCAATTGTTGTAATTCCTAAGAACACTGCTGTTAATTCATGGAATAATTTTAGACTGATTAGTTTGTGTAGCGTGTTTTATAAACTTATA
>NW_021482771.1:0-337 GCF_001605985.2 Dendrobium catenatum | reverse complement strand
TTGCTATATAATATTTTTTATAATAAACAAATAATTTATGCTTTTCTCAAATAATAATAAAATTAATTTATATACCCTTATCAAAAAAATTCTTGACTCCACGCCTGACTTATCATATAAACGTCATTTGTGTTCTGAGAAAAGAAAAAAAAAAAACGTAGATGATTTATGATGATTAATTCTTCTAATTGTCTGCACTCATTCTTTGATGTTTCATCATTCATTCTTTGACATTTTGCTGTCACTTTTGATTATTGTAGAGAGAGAAATAGAAAGAACCAGCAATAATAGTTCAGAATTCACATGGGAGACAACAAATATGGCTTATTGCCCTCAA
>NW_021482770.1:0-222 GCF_001605985.2 Dendrobium catenatum | reverse complement strand
GGGAAATTCCGTAGGTTGGAGCAGATACATTAGTATCCCCTTTCAGATGGATAGAATCGTATGCTGTTAGAGATTCCATTAGATCTTTCCGACTTCCAAATTGAAGAAAAAAAAAACATCTTTGAAAGCATGGGCTAACTGAATCGTTCCCCGGTGTTCTTCTATTTCGTCTGCTAACCTTCTGGAAATTTCACAATCCTAGGATCACTCCTTATAGATTCA
>NW_021482769.1:0-421 GCF_001605985.2 Dendrobium catenatum | reverse complement strand
CATAAAACAATATAAAATAGACACTTGATAAACCAAGTTATATTAATATTTTATAAGATTAAAGTATCTAATGTTTATATGACATGCCAAAATATACTCTTTTAATAAAATAATAAATAAATAAAAACATGCGCATTAAGTATCTTTTTTTTTGTGGTTAAAGTAAAATGAAAAGATGAAAATAAAAGGGTCACGAATAGTCAAAAACTAATAAATAAAAGGCTTCTAGTTTTAAAAGAGACAATTGAATTATATCCTATGAGTTAACCTATTGAAAATATCACTTTTGTAATATTTAATTTTCCATTTCTCTTTTAGAGGAATTAAATTTATTATAGTATGCATATCATATTTATTTAATTTATGATATTTGATTAAGAAAATAACGTCCTTCCTCAACATATAATGCATTACATCATCA
>NW_021482768.1:0-709 GCF_001605985.2 Dendrobium catenatum | reverse complement strand
CATCATGTAAACGTAGTGCAACTTGTTGGATTTTGTGTTGAAGGATCATATAGAGCACTGGTTTATGAGTACATGGCTAATGGGTCTCTTGATAAATACATTTTTACTTTTGACAAGGCAAATAGAATCCTCAATATGGACAAGCTTCTTGAGATTGCCTTATCTGTGGCCAAGGGACTTCATTACTTACATCAGGGGTGTAATATGGGGATTCTGCATTTTGACATCAAACCTCATAATATCCTTCTTGATCATAAATTCACACCAAAAATCTCTGATTTTGGCTTAGCAAAGTTACACCCTAAGGGTCGTAGTCTTGTCTCAATTAGTGCTGCTAGAGGAACAATTGGATATATTGCACCAGAATTAATATCGAGAAGTTTTGGGACTATATCTCATAAATCAGATGTATATAGTTTTGGGATGCTTCTAATGGACATGGCTGGTGGGCGTATGCATGCTGACCAGAAAGCAGATGATTCTAGTCAAGTTTACTATCCTTCATGGATTTATGATAAGCTAAACAAGATGGAACTGTCTAAAAACTTTGGCATTTTTGGGATTGATGATTTTGAGAGGAAACTATGTAAGGTGGGTTTGAGCTGCATTCAGACACGTCCTGTGGATCGTCCTTCCATGATTAATGTTGTGGAGATGCTACAAGCTAATGTTGATTCCATACAAATGCCGCCAAAGCCATTCTTCTCTT
>NW_021482767.1:0-311 GCF_001605985.2 Dendrobium catenatum | reverse complement strand
GGTATTGTATTAGAGCATTTCTATAAGATAATCAAATGTTAGTCTTGGAAGCCCAAACAAGTTTGGGTTCTCCTTTAGGAAAAATTAATCAAGATGCATAAATGATATGATTTATTTTATGCATCTTTGGTCTCCGCAATAAATGAGTTTTATTTTGAATAATACAATTGTGTGAGATATGCCCCATTAATCCACAAGAAAAATACTTACTCCAAGAAAAAGATTTTTTAATTTATGTGAGTAAAACTATCTTTTCCTATGTTTTAAAATTTTGTGTTTCTAATTAGGATTATAAAATTTTTCAAGTGTGG
>NW_021482766.1:0-477 GCF_001605985.2 Dendrobium catenatum | reverse complement strand
AAAGTCTCCTATGTCAAAGCCATGACTCATCAGAAATAATTTTCAAACAAAAGGCAATATGAGTATGAATGCAATTTAAATCACGCATATAAACATTATTTACCCTTTTTCCATTCAGCACATCTTTACCATTTATGCTTAATATGCAGCTAGTAGGAAAACATTTTACACTATAGCCCTTATCACATAGCTGACTTATACTTAAAAAATTATGCTTTGATCCTTCAACCAACAATACATTATCAATAAAAAAGTTTTTCAAGTTTCCAATCATACCTGATCCAACCACTTTATTTGTGGTGTTCTCTCCAAGTGTTATCTTGCCTCCACTCCTAGCTTCCAGCGTTATGAATTGAGCAGTATCTCCAGTCATATGCTTTGAACATCCACTGTCCAAGTACCATATGCTCCCACGAGGTCTTGTGTGAGAGCGACCCTGTAAAAATTCAAATGTTAGACCTAGGAACCCAAACAAGT
>NW_021482765.1:0-315 GCF_001605985.2 Dendrobium catenatum | reverse complement strand
TCTCTCAGTTTTCCCTGTTTTTCCCACTGTTTTGGCTGTTTTTCTGCTGTGGACAGTAGTTTGCGCGGAGAGTTATTGTGAAAGTGAATAGGAAATACTTGAAATCAAGTATTTCCTATCAGACGGAACCATGGGATCTTGATCGGGTCCATCATCCATTCCCCCACCATCCGCTTTAAGCGCAAGATGGTGAAGTTTCTATTTTAAATATCAATTTTTCCAATCTACAAATTTTCCAAACTTTCCAAATACCCAAATTCAAACATAATTTACAAATCCAAATCCATGCTGCTACTATATGCCAGATAACACGTA
>NW_021482764.1:0-285 GCF_001605985.2 Dendrobium catenatum | reverse complement strand
CTCTGTAATAGTTTACCGAGGTAGACAAAAATGAAATTTACATAAGCTCACATAGAGCCAAATGCCTAGTCAAAAATATCACTAGGATCCATTCTCAAACAATCTTCTACCATTAAGGACATGGTATGTGCCCTCTAACTGGCAGTTTTGCCGCTAAATGGCACCGCGGGATAAATGGTTATGACCCAGTGCCCTCTGAACCAAGTAGTTTTGCTGCCAAATAGCACTACGAAATACAACTTATGGCCAAAGCCAATATGCTCCTTAATGGGATCAAATCCTTGG
>NW_021482763.1:0-334 GCF_001605985.2 Dendrobium catenatum | reverse complement strand
GGTAATCGTGATACAAAAGGCTTGGGATTTATGGCAGTAGAACATACTGAGCAAAATGTATGTTATATGATAAATGACAAAAATTCGATGACTGAGACCATGGATATAAATGAAGAAAAAGATATGGAGGCTAAACCTGCACCAGAAGAACTTGAAGATGGTGGACAGGCTACTACCATGGATGAGCTGAAGGAAATAAATTTGGGAACTGATGAGGACCCTCGCCCGACCTTCATCAGTGCTATTCTCTCTAAGAATAAAGTTGAAAAGATGAAAGCATTACTCAGTGAATTCAGAGACTGCTTTGCTTGGACATATGATGAAATGCCAGGCT
>NW_021482762.1:0-219 GCF_001605985.2 Dendrobium catenatum | reverse complement strand
AATATACTTTTTTTTTCCTTTTTTGAGTTAAGTCATGTATTTAGTGGACCCCAAGCTAAGTAACCTTACACGTATACAATCAAGGGAGTGGGTTGATGATTTAGAGAAAACTTTTAATTTTTGACCTAATCATATAGGATGGTTTTATATCATACTAGATGATCAGTTAAAAATGAAAACCCAAATTAGGGCATCCCTATTAATTAAAAGTGATTAAAC
>NW_021482761.1:0-258 GCF_001605985.2 Dendrobium catenatum | reverse complement strand
CAGATTTAAGTAAAATTGGAGGGAAAAATCATGGATTTTCAATTTCAATTATCATGCTAACACCCTTAATAGGGCATTAAAGGAGAGAGGCCCATTAATGGGGCCGGAGGCATAGAGAGAGGGGGGAGGGGTTAGGGGAAAAGTAATTATGCGTTTCCTAATCCGCTCCGATGAATTGATGACGAAAATTTCAAATCCGCCAAAATTCAAATTTGAATTTCACACGTCATTGAAACTTTCCTAATTTGGCGTCGGGCA
>NW_021482760.1:0-240 GCF_001605985.2 Dendrobium catenatum | reverse complement strand
GGCAGTTTTCTGAAATATGAGAGGAAGAGAGAGAGCAGTTTTCCGAAATGTAGAGATGGGGTGTTCGTTTCTGCGAACTGGAGAGAGGCGGTTTTGGACCTGGGAGGCGTGCGGGTTCGAGATTCTCACGAACTGGAGAGGAAAAGTGTATGGGAGCTTTTCCTGGGTCTTCTCATGCCATCCAGAGAGGAAGCGCTAGGCTAGAGTTGTTCGAAATGTAGAGAGAGAGATCGAATTTCG
>NW_021482759.1:0-424 GCF_001605985.2 Dendrobium catenatum | reverse complement strand
CTCATTCGAACCTTAAGCTTCAGGCTGTCGAAAGACTCCAAGCTTCTTCGGCTCAATTTTGTAGGAGTGTGTAGCCACAAAAGTCTCTCTCTTGACTTTTGAGTCTTAGTTTGTTGTAGAATGTGTTGTCTCTATCTTTTGAAAGATCACCTGCATATACTTTGAAAAAAAAACATATTTGTATTCTTTAGCACAAACGAATATTTAAATTGATAATTTTAAATATTTATTCGGGGATCTCGGCATGCAGTGCGATGTCGACTCGAATAAATATTTAAAATGTCCGCTGTCTCACAGGGACATTCTAGAATGGAATAAATTTGGAATATAAGATTTTAAATATTCATTTGGGCACGATGTCGACCCAAATGAATATTTAAAATGCCCCCTGTCTCGCATGGACATTTTGGATAGGTTTTGTATC
>NW_021482758.1:0-277 GCF_001605985.2 Dendrobium catenatum | reverse complement strand
CTTCATCTTAGAACCTTTCTAACCCCACACATACCTCCCTAAATTCTCATATCTTAAAGAACTCTCCACCATTACCTTCAAAATAGCTAAACCCTAACTCCAAATCTTAATCTTCCGCCTCATGCAAAGTAAGCAAAAACATTCTAACAAACAAATCCAATACATCATCATAAAACGAACACAATAACTCATAAGCCTTATCAAATACAAATCCTAAAAATGAGTAACAATGATATTAAAAGGATCACTCACTCAAAAATATAAAGATCACAGCGAT
>NW_021482757.1:0-543 GCF_001605985.2 Dendrobium catenatum | reverse complement strand
CCAAATATTATAGAGCAATGGAACGAACAGGAAGCGTAGAAAAATTTTTTAAGTCCTGATCATCCAGGATGAATTTCCTATTCATCCCAGTAAGAAATGGGCTCTGAAAAATTTTCATTCAGATGAAATTCATATTCGTACCAGGATGAAATGCTCTCTAGAAAATTTTTGTCCAGATGAACTCCAATTCGTCCCAAGTCGAAATGTCTTCTGGAAAATTTTTGTTCAAATGAAATCCATATTCGTGCCAGGACGAAATGCTCTCTGGAAAATTTTTGTCCATATGAACTCCAATTCGTCCCAGGACAAAATGTCCTTTGTAAAAATTTTGTCCAGACAAACTCATATTTGTCCCAGGACGAAGCGAACCAACTCTTAAAAATTTGGCAACTTCCTGCAGATTTTGGAACCGACCTATGGTATAACCATTCGCACCAGATGAACCTTGTTCGTACGGGAAGATTAACGTGTATGAAGTCAGTTCATACCAATATATATTGGGTTTATTTCCAACTGAATTAAGTAACATCGTCCAGGATGATC
>NW_021482756.1:0-319 GCF_001605985.2 Dendrobium catenatum | reverse complement strand
GATAATGTTGCATTACAACTTCATTTGGAACCAAATCTAAAACTTCTTTCTCAATATATGGAACTAGACAGTCGTTGAGCCAATCATCACCCATTTTACTACGCAATCTATATTTAACAATTTTCATTGCTGAAAATGCTATCTCCACTGTAGCAGTGGCAACGAGCAAAAGTTAATGCTAAAACAAGAAATTCTTGATAAAGAGTTTATTTCATTCAAAATTATATTAATGTGGTCTACTCTCCTTTAGTAAGATCAAACAAAAAAAAGGTTTAATATGAATAATTAAATAACATATAAGGAATCAATCCAACAATAA
>NW_021482755.1:0-336 GCF_001605985.2 Dendrobium catenatum | reverse complement strand
GGAATCTGATTCCAAATCGATATAAACAGGTGTTGTTATCATCTCTAATGAAGCATGGCCTCGGCCTCATGCCCTTAAGGCCATCCTCCCGCCTCTTTGAGGTAATGCATTTGGAGGCCTAAGGACAACGATGTCGGAGTCGTCTTCACTACTTAATTGTATCATTTCTTGATCAATAAATTTATCTTTTTCTTTTTCATTAGACTTTTGTCCAACAAACTTCTCCTCAATTTTGATCTCTAGCTTAGAGCAGGACGAGGTCCCTTTTGGAACAAAATATGTAGCATCTTCATAGATCCCAATTTCTTGAATAGAAAATGGTTGAAGATCACCCTT
>NW_021482754.1:0-266 GCF_001605985.2 Dendrobium catenatum | reverse complement strand
TTCACCCAATTTAACATATTATATGCAGTGTTCACCAGTTCAGTCCAAAAGTATTTTAAAAGTGTTTACTCAACAAGTATGACTCTAATAGTTTCTACTAAGGTTTTGTTCTTACTTTCAGCTATCCTGTTCTACTGAGGGGTCTTAGGAGTTGAGAATTTGTGACTAATCTCTTTCTCCTAACAAAAAGTTTCAAATATCTCATTTTCAAACTCTTTACCATGGTCATTATAGATGGTCAAGATCTCATAACCTAGTTTTTACTG
>NW_021482753.1:0-1875 GCF_001605985.2 Dendrobium catenatum | reverse complement strand
GATTCTCTCGACCTCTTCCACACAGGTTAATGTCGTCAAACAGGGCTCCGACATAAAACCTCGGATAGGTCTTACATCCTTGGTGGATCCTCCCGACCTCTTCTACACAGGTTAATGTCATTGAACAAATTCTCCGACATACAACCTCTGATCGGACTTCTACCCGACGTCAGGCTTCTACATGTCATTGGACTTCTGTCGGTCGATGAACTTTCATCGGTCTTCTACCCGATGTCGTACTTCTACTCGTCATCGGACTTCTGCCCGTCGATGAACATTCATCAATCTTCTACCCGAGGCTGTACTTCTACCCGACGTTGGACTTCTCCCTATCGTTGGACTTTTGCTTGTCAGCAAACTTCTACTCATCGTCTGACTTCTGCTCGTCGACAAACTTTTGTCGGTCTTCTACCCGATGCAGAACTTCTACCTGACGACAGGCTTCTACATGTCGTTGGACTTCTACTCATCAACGGACTTCTACTCGTCATCGGACTTCTGCTCGTCGACAAACTTTCGTCGGTCTTCTACCCGACGCAGAACTTCTACCCGATGTCAGGCTTCTACATGTCGTTAGACTTTTGCCCGTCGACGAACTTTCATCGGTCTTCTACCCAATGTCGTACTTCTACTCGTCGTCGGACTTTTGCCCGTCGACGAACTTTCATCGGTCTTCTACCTGAAGCCATACTTATACCCGACGTTGGACTTCTCCCTATCGTTGGACTTCTGCTCATCAGCGGACTTCTCCTCGTCATCGGACTTCTGCCCGTTGACAGACTTCCATCGATCTTCTACCCGATGCTGTACCTCTACCCGACTACGGACTTCTGCCTATCGTCGGACTACTACCCGTCGTCGGACTTATGCATGTCAATGGACTTTCATCGGTCTTCTACCGGACGTCGGTCTTCTACCCGACGTCGTGCTTCTACCGGACATCAGAATTCTACCAGACGTTGAATTTACGCACATCGTCGGACTTCTACTCGACGCCAAATTTCCACCATTCGTCGGACTTCTATTCGTCGTAAGACTCCCACCATACACTGTATTTCTTCTTGTCACCCATCATTTCAACATCCCTCATAACAACGAGCTCTCCGACCTCCATCGCCAACTGATTAACATCAGACCTCCGTAGAATATCTCGAAGAAAAAAGGGGGAATCTCCGGACTTCCTTTCCAAGAGAGGGGCCTCGAAAAATTGAGGGAATGACTCAATAGTAAGGACAGAGGGAGAAGAGAGAGAAGGGAAAATCTCCTGACTTCCTTGCAGAGAGAGGGGCCTTGGAAGACCATGGAAACACCTCAATTGTAAGGACAGAGGGAGAAGAGAGAGAAGGGAAAATCTCCGGACTTCCTTGCAGAGAGAGGGGCCTTGGAAGACCAAGGAAACACCTCAATTGTAAGGATAGATGGAGAAGAGAAGAAGGGGGAATCTCCGGACTTCCTTGCCAACAGAGGGGCCTCAAAAAACCGAGGGAATGCCTCAATAGTAAGGACAGAGGGAGAAGAGAAGAAGGGGGATCTCCGGACTTCCTTGCTAAGAGAGGGGCCTCCAAAAATCGAGGGAAGGCCTCAATAGTAAGGACAGAGGGAGAAGAAAAGAAGGGGGAATCTCCGGACTTCCTTGCCAAGAGAGGGGCCTCGAAAAACCGAGGGAATACCTCAATAGTAAGGACAGAGGGAGAAGAAGAGAAGAAGAGAAGAAAAGAGGAGAAGGAGAGGGAAGGAGCAATTTGTCTAAAGGCCCTAGGGGTCTATTTATACTTTTTGTGAGAGAAGGGGAGAAGTTTCTAAAGTTTTCTAGAATTTTCAAAAAATTTGAATTTTTCTGAATTTTTTATGATTTTTCTGCATTTTTTGGATTTT
>NW_021482752.1:0-279 GCF_001605985.2 Dendrobium catenatum | reverse complement strand
CAAGAGATAAGTCCGGTTTCTTATAAAAGAGTGGTAGGGATGTTGTATTTAAGGTTTTGGAGAGTTGGGGCCGACATATAGAGATTCTCCTAGTTAGCCCCTTTGACTTATATTGGGTGCAAAAATGCTAAGGACTAATGCAATTAAAATTTTGACTCTTTAAGTATTTTTCTAATGCGATGCGTGCTGGTTGACAACTTTAAATCAAATATGCTTGAAATTTTAAAAACAGGCTTAGAAAAAAATTTTTTAGAAGACTGAACTTCCCCAGGTCCGGCA
>NW_021482751.1:0-230 GCF_001605985.2 Dendrobium catenatum | reverse complement strand
GTCGAGCCGTTGAGGTCGATCGCTTCTCCATCCAGCGAGACGCAGCAGTTTCCTCCAAAGGGTCGTCCAGTCGGCAGCGGGCAGCCCATTTAAGACATTCTCTCGGTCTCGATCTCCCATCTTCAGTTCTTCAATGCAATCGAAGCCCGAAGGTAACTTCAAGTCTTCAACGCAGCAAAAAAAAATCATTTTATATCTTCTAGCTTAAGTGTTATGAATTATTTTATGGT
>NW_021482750.1:0-265 GCF_001605985.2 Dendrobium catenatum | reverse complement strand
ACCTTCCTTGGGGCTAAGCTAATAGCATCGTAGGCCTAGGTTACCCAGTAGCAATCGGGGTTAATTAAGTTATTTTAAATAGGTTGGAATTAAAGGAGTAAATTTATATTAGGGGAATTAATTACTGATTTTAATGGGTTGGTTGAGAATTTTAATGACCTATTAAATGGATTTTAGAGGTTAGAAAAATTAATGTGTTTTAAAGGATTATCCGGATACATTAACTATGGGGTAAAAACTTGACTTTTAAAATTAAAGTTAATCT
>NW_021482749.1:0-273 GCF_001605985.2 Dendrobium catenatum | reverse complement strand
ACCTTAAATGATCCAATTTGATCAAATAAAATGTAGTCTCATAATGCTGACGACGTTCCGGACACAATGACGCTATCCGTTTCTCTATCGAACTTCGTTTTAATATCGTCGAGGCCTCATTTCTTCGATATGCGCATATTTGCATCATATTTGAGTTGACTTTGAAATTTACGATGCTACCTTAAATGATCCAATTTGATCAAATAAAATGTAGACTCTTAATGCCGACGACGTTTCGGACGCAATGGCGCTATCCGTTTTGTCAATCGGACT
>NW_021482748.1:0-320 GCF_001605985.2 Dendrobium catenatum | reverse complement strand
CGGGGCTTGCTGCAGGCGAGCATGGACTGCGACGAGATCGAGCGTGTGCTGCAGGGGCTGTTGCAGGCGAGGCTAGCTGCAGGAGAGTGCGCCTTGCCTGTGGGTTCGAGCACGGGCGCTACAGGGTCTAGCCGCGAGCGCGAGTGTGATGTGACTCATACAGGTGCAGGCCGGATGCGGGCATGACTCATGCAGGTGTTGGATGCTACTGGGGGGAGGGGCATGATCTAGGACAGTTTCGTCGACTCGAAATTGGATTTTCAGGTTGACCCGAACTTTATCCAAAATTTGAAACGGGTCAAAAATCGGGACCCAAATCC
>NW_021482747.1:0-242 GCF_001605985.2 Dendrobium catenatum | reverse complement strand
ATGAAATATTAAAATTTATTTCTATTACTCAAATTAGGACATATCCCTAAAAAATAAAAAGTACTCAATGAAAATCTGGAATGATCTTATAATTCTGAGTAGAATAATTAAGCCAATTACATATTATAAGCTAAATGGTGAATGCTTTTGAAATATCAAAATATCATAATATTAAAAAATTTAAAATAAATATAATAATTGAAAAATATGTATAGTAATGGTTGTCTACCATAAGAACATCA
>NW_021482746.1:0-240 GCF_001605985.2 Dendrobium catenatum | reverse complement strand
AAATGGGCAGGAGTCAAATGAAACGTTAAATCTCATTAATCTCACCTCGTATCTCTTTGGATTTTCTGCTCTGAATTTCGATTAAATCCCGTAATTCTCACTGAAGCGAAATATTGAGTGGACTTTGCCTCGCCGAGTGCGCAGTTCCTTCCTTAAAACAAGGCTGAAGAGAGCTTTAGTTTTTTTTACTACTATTCCCTCTCCCATGCACGCAAGCTCCAGGTAAAGGTCTGTTCTTTA
>NW_021482745.1:0-252 GCF_001605985.2 Dendrobium catenatum | reverse complement strand
TAGCCCTATGTGTGTTTGCACAGTTACTCAATTACAATCGCACTCTCTCAGACTCCATAAAAGTGTAAAATATAAACTTCTATTATAATTAACCATAAACTAATCTGACTTGAAGTCTTCAACAGTCTGGAGTAAGATTTCCCTAAACTATCAGTACACCAAACAATAAAAGCAACATATATATCCAATATATGTTAGGAGAAATAATAATCAAAATAATAATATTTAAAATCATCAAAAACACACATGATA
>NW_021482744.1:0-720 GCF_001605985.2 Dendrobium catenatum | reverse complement strand
GCAACCAAATTTTAGATAAGGCGACCAAGAAAAATAGCCGTTTCAACATTCATGGCATATTTCCATAAAGCAATTTGTAGTGCATTTTGATATGTCCTAGAAATATATACAATTGAAAAAAGAAAAATGAATGTATGAAACATTGTAGATAATTACTTAAATGAAATTTAGGAGTTAAGGAGATGAGGAATACATTGTTGTTTACCTATTCAAAGGGAAATACGTAAATGTAGGTTAGATGGCTAATCAGTTGGTGGATACTCAGTTGAGTTCAATAATGTGATTGAAGGTGTTGTCGTGGAAGAAGGTTGGGGTGCAAACAAGTTGGTCAAGCTTGAGTCTTGACTAACTCGAGCTTTACTCACCTATCCAATGGTAGGCTCGAACTCGACTCGTCGGATTAATAGTGAGCTTAGTATCTATTAGTGTTTAAACATGTGGTAACAACTGTTTGTATGGGTAGCTGCTATTATTTAGTTCAATTGATCTCAAATCACTCTGAGTTAGAGTTGAAGCTTAGGAAATAATAGAGCTTGGGTTCAATTAAATGAGTTCTTGTTTGGTTTAACAAATTCTTCATTTTATGATAGAGAATATTGTAGGGACTTCTTCAAATCATCACTTTGATAAAAAATTGTTTAGTTAGAAATTTTAAATATATTTCATTTAGTTAAATATATTTCATAAGTGCTATGGAGAGTTCTTGAAAAGAAAGGAGTC
>NW_021482743.1:0-427 GCF_001605985.2 Dendrobium catenatum | reverse complement strand
ATGACGATGCACTAGTTTGCCACTTTACCTTTTTATTGTTCTCTTTTCTAGCTGGGAGGCTAACCGCAATTGAAATAATTTTGTTGCACCGTTACTACCATCATGCACTTTCAATGTTTGTGTGGCATATGCTTTTATTGGTACATACAGCAATAATAAGAAAAGATGCAAGGTTTCGATCTCCTTTTGGTGACATCACTGTATGCTTGCCCAAGTTTTACCTATGGGTGGTTTCTCCATCTATTTGATTGATAGTTCTGAGGAGGAATGCACAAGGAGGAATCAAAACCAATTCTGGCATTTATAGCATAAAACATCCTATAAATTTAGTTTTGAGGCTTTATGTTTGCTTGTGTGATGATAGGTTAGTGGGGTTGTGAGACAGGATGGCCTTGAGAGAAATACAATGACAGTGATGATGGAAAGA
>NW_021482742.1:0-893 GCF_001605985.2 Dendrobium catenatum | reverse complement strand
CCAAGCCGATCTATAGAACTCAAAAGTAAAACCGTCCGGGCCCGGTGCTGAATTGGCCTTGCCAGAAAAAATGATGTTTTTAATTTCTTCCATATTTCGGAGCAGTAAGGGGGAAAAGAAGGTGATCATGGATCACATTTCCAATAAGGATGTCATGGGTTTGTTGGGGTGAAAGAGGAGGCTTAGAGGTGTTGAACAGCTTAGAATAGTGGTTGATGAAAGCTATTTTAGAAAGCAATAAAAATTTATATCAAAAAAATCTTAATGAAAAATGTGAAATGCACATATTTTAGGACTTAAATTTAACATAAGAAATTTTACAAAATCAAATATGAACACCATAAAGCCAAAATTTAACGATAATACGCATCTCACATGTAACATAACCATTTCCCACTTAGCCATATCTACTTTCTTTGATGAATTTTGAATTAGTTTCAATTTTAACATGATAAGCAATAACCAGTACTCATTCTTTTCAGAATTTTAATGCTACAGGCATCAATAGAATTTTGCACAGGTCAACTATAGTACACATTTTAATTCCTTTTATTTGGCCTTAATTTACGTCTTTTTATGTTGATTTTATCTAATTTATTATTATAAGGACCTTGCACTATGCCTCCCGAACAGTACAGTTGTTGTAAAAACAGATTTTTGAAAATCAGCTGGGAAAAATAAAGATCAAAATGAAAAACTCTAAATAATTGAGCACAAATTTTGGTTATTTTATCATTTCATATATCAGCACCAATTCAAAATTCAGATGCCTAATCTATGAACAAGTTGATAAAAAGTCAATCCATATTCACTTTTTACATGATTTGCTATATAATTTGATGCATAAAAAAAATACCTGAATTATACATAGTAAACCATGCCTACTTTAAGCA
>NW_021482741.1:0-337 GCF_001605985.2 Dendrobium catenatum | reverse complement strand
CAAAAAAACACATAGAATAATACAACAAAAGTAAGAAAAAATAGGCAAACACTATAGGTAAGGTGGATCCTGATCAGGTGATGGTTGAAAGTATTGATGGATGGAGGAAAATTGATTATCAATCGTGGAAAACCTTTCTCCAAAACACCTTGTGTCGTCCTCATGCTACTATTATTATTGTTGGATGTGAGAGTCGAGCCTGGTTTCTAATTTCTTAAGCCATTGAATTATGTCATTGTGAGGGTATGCATGATAGGCATTTACACGTGGTGGTATTGGTGGTGGTGGAGGTCCACCTGCAGGAGCAGCATCCCCTTCTTTGTCAAATTTTGACTCG
>NW_021482740.1:0-287 GCF_001605985.2 Dendrobium catenatum | reverse complement strand
CCAATTCGAATTTGAATTCACACTAGTTGAATTAAATACATAGAATTGAATCGGCCTAAATTACAATTTCGACTAAATTTTTCTTAGATTCACATACCAATTTCATTAAAATGAATTCTCTATAGATTTTAAAAAATTAATCAATAAAAAAATTTAGTATAAGTATTTATGTAAATTAAAGTTAAAATGAGTTTAATCCTCAATCTGAATTAAATCAAAATTTGAATCAATAATTAGTTTTAGGTTTGGTTAGGGCCGGTTCAAACTGTCTCCCCCACTACCTCCTA
>NW_021482739.1:0-773 GCF_001605985.2 Dendrobium catenatum | reverse complement strand
AATAGATAGGAATTTCTTTTAAAAAAACTCTCAAGGAGCAACTTTAAGAATAAAGACATTTTTTTTTTTAAACAGAAAACATATATTAATCAAAACAACACGGTTACATCAATGTAAGAAGGGGAGCTGAAGAAAAAAAAAAGGAAAAATACAGGCAAAAAACGAGCTCAGTAAACGGCCGAGACTTCCAGCGTCCCTGAAGCCTCGCACGGACTGTCCAATAAGGTGAAGACAACGTCCAATAACCGACCCGAAAAGCCACACCAAAGGTTGCCACCAGCAAAACGACAGGGACATGAGCCCCGACTACATCATTGCCCTTAGCCCAACGCAACAACAAATCGAACAACCAAAAAGCATATAAATCCCGAGGAGAGCATAATGAGAAAAAAATAAAGCGATACGAACAATCATCGTCTACGTCGGCCTGTCCCCCAAAATCTCCCCCGAGGGGCAACATTGAAAGTAGATCTAGCACGAACCAGAGAAAAATCATTGCTAGGGTCAGAAACCCTACATAAATCCGGAGAAGACAAACCACCTTCAGAAAATTCATCTTCCGATTCACCATCCGACGAAATATTTAGCCAATTAAGATGGTTCCTAATATCCAAACCAGAAGAATCACCCAAACAGTTAGCCATAGATTGCGTATCGATCAAATTCACTAGAACCTCAATTAACCTATTGGCAATCTGATTACCCTCATCTCTGACACCAGACGAAGGAGGCTCAGCCTCAAGCACAAAAGGAACCAAAGCTACAGACGAAGT
>NW_021482738.1:0-305 GCF_001605985.2 Dendrobium catenatum | reverse complement strand
AAAAATAGCATTATTGGGAAAAAAAGATACCCACCATTAGAAAGCCCAAAAGTTGCGTCTCCTCAAGAGAGTTGTTGCAACATCCTTCGAGCGAGCAACAAATGAAGGCTCTAGAGCGATGGGTGACTTTCCAATATTGAGGGTGAATTGTTCTGCGAGATCAACTCTAATGTGTTTACTTGAGCTAATATGACTTGTCTCCAAATGAAATTTCAATGTTAATTATTGGGGCATCAACTGTTAAAGAGCACTAGGACATGGAGTTCGTAGGAGTAGCTGAGTACATTGGCGATGGTGAGCAGGTA
>NW_021482737.1:0-269 GCF_001605985.2 Dendrobium catenatum | reverse complement strand
TAGTGCAAATCTCTAAGCAACAATTACAGATGATGAGGGATAATGGATAGAATTCTTTATTGGAAGAAGTATCTCATTTTTGTAATGTTTTTGAAGTTGATGTTCATGTTATGAGTTCTACATTTAAAGCTCGCCGACGATCAGCACGCAGAATTGATGACGTGACAAATTTGCATCATTATTATGTGGAATTCTTTTACACTATTATTGATATGCAACTTCAAGAGATGAAAAATAGATTCTCTGAAGCTAGTACTGAATTGCTTCTT
>NW_021482736.1:0-427 GCF_001605985.2 Dendrobium catenatum | reverse complement strand
TGCAAAAGATTCCTATGCGATAGAAAAAATATAGGGATATAAAAAAAAATCAGTTTCAAAATCCAATTTAAAATATATGAAGATTTTGAATCAAAAGTAAAATAACCTCTTTAAGAAGAGAGAAATACATACAAAATCATGAGTTCCCTTTCTCTAGCTGTTTTAGAGAAGTCAAACACAACTTACCAAAGATTTAAATAAAAAAAATAGGAAGTAGATTTCTCATTTTTAGAAAAGTGAATGTGTGTGTTGATTAGAGAAAAACTTCAACGGAAAAAAATTTAAAAAAAAAATAAATCAAACTAAAAAACACAAAAAAAACAAAAACACAAAAAAACAACACAAAAAACATGAAAGGCTCTTAACCATTATCTTTCTCCTAGTCTGATACTTCAGAGACCAGATCTGCCCATGAGATTTTTTGCCT
>NW_021482735.1:0-229 GCF_001605985.2 Dendrobium catenatum | reverse complement strand
ACAAAATTATAGAAAAATATTCATAAAATAAAACATATTTTTTTTAAAAAAATATTAGTTAAATCAACTTACAAAATGGACACCTCACAGTTCCGAAATTCTCATTTGTACCAATAGGTGACAGTTTCTTAAGGATTTTCACTAGTGCCAGAATATTACAAAAAAAATTGTTTAAGTAAATGTGGGCTCCGAAAATTCGGCCCCGGCCTCCCCTCGCTTTTCTTATTCG
>NW_021482734.1:0-211 GCF_001605985.2 Dendrobium catenatum | reverse complement strand
TTGAGCTTGAGTTTGACTCGTTAAAAAAATTTATAGGTTTGAGCTCAATATCACTTGGAAAGATCAATCTTGACTTGATTGTTAAGCTCGATTTTTTATTTTTTTAAATAGAATTTTTACTTTAAATATGAAATTAATTTAAAAAGGGATAAAAAAATATGTAATGCTAATTTAAATTAAAATTTGAATATATTTTAAATTAATTGAGTAT
>NW_021482733.1:0-297 GCF_001605985.2 Dendrobium catenatum | reverse complement strand
AATCTGATGGAGTATTCCTGGGATATTCTAGTGTTGGAAAGTCTTTTAGGGTGTTTAACAAGAGAACTTTGATGGTGGAAGAGACAACCCATGTAGTATTTGATGAGTCTGATCCTAAGAAATATGGAGTAGAAGATGATGATGTTGGAGAGATTACAAATGGAGTAGAAAATTTGGGGAAGGGGATAGAACACCAAAGTAATGAAGGAGTTGGAGAAGTCACCCAAGGAGTAGGAAATTTTGATTTGGATGAAAGGGTTGAACCTTCACACACTTTGCCTAGAGATTGGAGATACT
>NW_021482732.1:0-246 GCF_001605985.2 Dendrobium catenatum | reverse complement strand
CAGAAAAACTATAAATAGAGCCCTCATTCTACAACAAGGGGACTCAAGGGAAGAGAGAGAAGAAGAAGAGAAGAAGAAGGAGAAAGGGGAAAAAGAGATTCCTCACCTCCTCGACCTCTTCCTGTCGCCTGAAGACGTCGGAACTCTGCCGGATTTACAGAAAACGTCAGGAATTTGCAGAATTTTGTAAACTTCTTGGAAGAAACAATTTGTATTTGGATTATCCCGACTTGTGGGACGAAATCC
>NW_021482731.1:0-226 GCF_001605985.2 Dendrobium catenatum | reverse complement strand
CAGGGATATCTCCGACAATTCATCAAGAATACACCAATCCGAGATGAAGTTGGTCCGACTGGGGGGCAGAATCAACAACAAAAACAACCATTGAATACTATTCAAATGGTTGGAGAGATTGAATGATCACGCACTTCGTGTATTTGTATTAGCAAATATTACTTGTCTCGTTGTTGCTTGAGTTGAGTGTCACTTTGATATCTCTAATATCTTCTTTCAAATGTTG
>NW_021482730.1:0-358 GCF_001605985.2 Dendrobium catenatum | reverse complement strand
CCTCGTGCTCCGCACGACCACGCATCTCCAAGCGCCCCGCACTCTCAACCCTGCTCTCCAAGAGCAGCCGACACTACCTCAGTGTCCCCCCGGACTCCACCGGATATCCAAAACTCCACCACAAAGATCCAAACTGATCTTTTAACCAAAGAACCGAAAAAATTTGCTTCAAGACCGATCGAAACTTGATTTAAAAAATCAAGCAAAAAATCCGGCCTCAACTGCTTCCATGCCTCCGATCTTCTCTGATTTCTTTCTCACCTACAAAGCCGCATGCTAAAACCAGCTTCCCTCTGATCCCGACGCCGGTAACCCTGCCGAACGTTCCAAAACTCATGCAGACGGTCAGCTTATCATT
>NW_021482729.1:0-363 GCF_001605985.2 Dendrobium catenatum | reverse complement strand
GGGATTCACAAGGTTTCCCAAAATGAGGATCTCTTTAACTTCTTCAAGTTTTGACCCTTCGTCTTTGAAGGCTTTTGAGAGAAGATCTTAAAGATTGGATCAAGGTTCTCTGCCATCACCAAGAGGGTAAAAAGGATGTGGCGATATGTTTCCATCGCTTGTATAGTGTAAATGGCAATGATTCTCCGCCACATCAGTTTGGTGGAAGAGAGTTTGTAAGGGCTTCTCTACCGAGTTGTGGGGGCAAAAGGAGAGTTAATATTGTTTAGTGCAATACCTAGAGAAGGACTCTCCAGGGAGTGGATATAGGTCAAGTTGGACCAAACCACTATAAAATTCGGTGTCCTTATGTTAATTTTTCCT
>NW_021482728.1:0-1444 GCF_001605985.2 Dendrobium catenatum | reverse complement strand
GTCTCTCGATCTATTTTTGCCAGCTGCTTTTAGCCCCAACTTATTCTTCTGCTAGTTTTACTTTTCTTTCCTTTGTTTCTTGATTGTAATAGTTATGATCTATTGTGTGATACCCCTGGATCTAATTTGGAAGAACTATTCTTTTAATTTTTTAATAAATAATAATCAATTCTTTCAATAACTATGCTCTGATACCAATTGTGATGCCCCATAATCTAAATTGGAATAATTATTCATTTATCCTTTAAATAATCAACAACCAGGACTATCTATTGTCATCTATCAGTAATAAAAAGTACAATATATTCTATAATTTAAAACATCAGTGTACATATCGATCTATTCATTCTCAACAGTCATATACACTACTCAAAATATGCACAATCATCACATACCCATCATGTCCTGAGTATAAAAGAATAACTAAAAAAAACAGAAAAACACTATAAGCTCGCTAAAATCGGAGTTTGGGTGCTCCCAAAATTAATTTTTTAAGTTTCTAACTAGCTTTTGTCTCGAGATTCGTGCTTGATCCAAACTGTTTTTGATGACGTATCAGGGCTTAAACTAGTGCTTGTCCTATAAAAAGCAACTTGTTGTGATGAAATTTTAAACTCAGTTGAATCAAACTCAACCTAAAAAGGATCTTCTTCAGATTATGTAAAAGCAATTTCTCTACCACTTTTCTTTTTGTATTTGAATATATTATGAATAAAATTACTGACAAAGCAGAACTCATTATCAAGAACCATAATGTTCTTGACAATAAGCAATTCTTTGCTTTATTGTCCTCTTTTTAAAGATTAAATTTATAATCATCAACGTTTCATTTTTGGAGTTGAGTCAGAGCAAATAAAATTAAGCCAAGTCTACTCAAATTGAGGTTGCATAAGATTTCATTTGTATTAAATTAATTTAAACTAAGCTCATTCAACTCGAATTGAATTAGCTCAGATCTAATTAAATTGAATTTCATTAAAATGAATTCAGTTGATCTAATTCCATCACATAAGGCTAATCTTGATTGTTGAAGTATGTTTAAAATATATTTAAAAAATTAATACTGATAAAAATGATTAAATATGTATGAGAATCATATGACCCATTTGAATCCCATCTCTTCCTCTCTTTTCACCCTTCGTCCTTTTTTACTTGTAAATTTTATTAATTTATCCTTCATGTATCTACTATTTCTTATATTTAAATTAATTTATAGATCATACTTTAAATAGTTTAGTTTTTGAGTTGCTACTCTTATTTGAGTCACATATATGACTCAAATGTATTGATCATTATTCTCTTGCTACTGTTGTGAACTACGGACTACGCGGCAGCTGAATCTTCTCTCTCTCAATTATTCGAGACTATCAACTCTCTCTCTCTCTCTCTCAATTATTAGAGGCTATGAACTCTAATCTTCATCTCTTCCAATCAATCTGATCCG
>NW_021482727.1:0-935 GCF_001605985.2 Dendrobium catenatum | reverse complement strand
TCTGTTCCAGACCCCATATCCACTTACTGATGTACATTTGGATGGTCTAAACTGTCATTTAGTATTAATTTTTGAGTTTGAATTTAGAGTTTGGTTCCATGCAGTTCATAGTCACCATATCACATTAAAGTCCAAGTCCCTTGTAGTCCGAATCAAGTCCTTGCTTGAGTTCAAGTATTAAGCACAAGTTCTATGTCCCCTACTGTTCAAATTGCAAGCTCATATTCAAGTTCTTCATCATTCAAATCATAATCAATTAAGTTATTTTTCTTTATTGACGTTTAAGCTCATTGTCATTTGAGTTCAAGTATAAGTTCTTACAAATTCTTTGTACTCAATCAAGCCTAAGTACGATCTAATGTTCACTTGAAATTTTGACAGCCTCTCGGCGTCTCCCCTATTTAGGGGAAAACTACAAGAAACTAGGCTTTCCCACCATGAGCAATAAAGGCGTGTATGGTAGGTTTCCTCGGATGAGGACACCCCAGCCGTGATCTTTACTCCCACCACGCACAATAAAGGCTTGTATGGGGTCTTTGATGGTACCTATTTAAAAAGACAATTTGCTTTCCACTCGCTCGAGGGTACTTATGAATAACCTTGCCTCGCCGTAGGCGTTGCACCGGGGTCCCATCCCACCATGCACAATAAAGGCGTGTATGTGCAATTTTTTGGTGTGCCATAAACATTGAATTAAGGCTTTAGGTGATTACCCGCCTCATTGTAGGCATCGCACCGGGGTCCCCTCCCACCACGTGCAATAAAAGAGGGTATAGGAAGTTTTCTAGTACACCGCGAACTTTAAGAGCGAGAATCTGAGTTTAGAAAAATTTGTACCTTCGTGGGGTTGGCATTTAGATCGAGGTGAGAGAGAATATCTGTTTCTTTCTCTTTTTTTTTAATATAATATTAATATCAATACTAATATTACTATT
>NW_021482726.1:0-603 GCF_001605985.2 Dendrobium catenatum | reverse complement strand
ATATTAATTTTTATTTTTAATTATAAATTTATTTTTTATTCTATATATATTTTTCACATTTAAATTTTTAACTGTCATTAATCTTGAAATATGTTACCAAATATTTTCTCAAAATTTAACAGGATTTAATATTTGTTATATCAAACAGTTTTCAGGATTTAACACCTCCATGATTTATTAAATCTAGATTTACAAGATTTACTAAATCCCACTAAAGTTAAATTTCACTTGGTACCAAACAACCCCTTATGCAAGATTTGAGCTAAATCCTGCCAAACGCCAAAAAATACAAAGTTAAATCTCACGGCAAGTCTAATCTCTACTTCATGGCATTTTCGCCATTGTTGCCCTGAATCCCAGATTTCATAAATCCTAAGGGGCTGTTTGGTATCGGATTTACAGCGGGATTTAAGTCGGATTTAAGTTAAATCCAGCCAAACAGTTTTTGTGCGCGCGTTAAATCCCGGGATTCGATAAATCCCGAATTTACGGATTTACGGCTTAAATCCGGGATTTACTAAATCCCTCAGTTCGGTGGATTTAACGGGATTTAAAGTCAGGCGGAGAACTTACCCGCGGCGCCCGTGTCGTCAAGCGAAGCCG
>NW_021482725.1:0-320 GCF_001605985.2 Dendrobium catenatum | reverse complement strand
ATTCTAAGAGAATTTCACTAATAAAACCATTCTAGCATTTGAGCTGCTTAGAGAATTCAATAAATAATCCAATAAAAAATTTTTATTCCAAATTTGTTATATACAAAGCATTCAATATAATTTCAAGTGGCTTCTTGTATAGTGGCTTGATAAAAAGAATTTCCTCCACTCTTTGTTTCTTGAATCAAAGTGCGTAAAAGGGTTGTTTACTATTCAATTAACATCAATGGGGATCTTGAATATTTTTTTAGTTCCTCTTCTCAAACTAGGGCAAGGATGCCCCCTATCTTCCTATCTTTTTTGCATCATCATGGATGGCC
>NW_021482724.1:0-211 GCF_001605985.2 Dendrobium catenatum | reverse complement strand
AAATATTTTTTAATATTTAAATATTATAATAATACATAAATATCAGAAAATAGTAAAACAACTTATATTATTGATACATCTTTTAAAAAAACATCATGATAGGGCACAAATCATGAGGCAAAAATAAATTGAAAACATCCAAAATTAAAATTGGGATCATTAAAACCTCGATTTTAGCGAACTTACAATCAAATTAAATGTCTAGAAAATA
>NW_021482723.1:0-225 GCF_001605985.2 Dendrobium catenatum | reverse complement strand
AACTGGCTGTTATAGTAATTTAGATTTCCATGACTTTAATCTTCAATTAACTGTACCTGTAGCAGATTCAAGTGTTTGATGCAATGCATATTTCACCTTGACTTGAATGAAATTTTATATATTGTGATGAATATTTTTCTTAGAATTATTCTATGCATATTTTAGATTTCGTTTGAGGTAAATTTCTTGCTGTTTTCTTAAGCAGTTTTTTAGTACAGTTTTTTT
>NW_021482722.1:0-1094 GCF_001605985.2 Dendrobium catenatum | reverse complement strand
ACTTTATCAAAACAAATCCACTGGAAATATTTTTGGTAGACTTACCAACAAAATGTTTATGGAAAAATCATAACCAAAATGTCATTCTCCTAAAAGGAATTCAAGCTTTTTATCCGCCAGAATTTCTGGCATTTTATTCGCTAGAATTTTTGCCAAAAAGTTTTCTCCATAAATGCCAACAGATTATCCACCGAGTAGTTTCTCCATACATTTATTGATTGAAACATCTAGCAGATTATTCGTTGATATTTTCGGTAGAATATTTTTGCCAGAAATATGACTCCATTTAGTTGTGCACCTATTTCTAGCGGATAATCTATCGAAAACCAATAGAAAAAAAAAAGCCTTCTCTATTAGAAAAATAATTTCTAAAATACAACCTGTATATAAACATTCCAAAATTTTATTCATTCAAAGGTAAATAGATATTTAACATCAGAATCATCACCAAATATTGTATATATACATATATTCCAAATTAGTTAACAATTCACCAAACAGTTAAAATGATATTTAAAGTTTATTCGTTTAAAATTATATAAATATCCAAAATAAATCACAATATATGTCCAAAAATAAAAATAAGCTAGCTCAGTCTTACTTACTGTTGACCCCTATATCTCAACCCACGCAAGAAAGGACCCAAGCAGGTGAATAAAGTGATAAGCGCCTTGACGTCATACATCACTTGAAGGGTCAAGCGAACTCTGATTGCCAAACAGATGATGTTGTTGCGATCAGGATATCAAATTCTGCTAGGTCGAGGCTCCTTGCAGTCGAACTGGATGAGATCGTTCAAAAGGGACGACCGACACCCAAAATTAAAGCGCAAAACTGATCAAACGATCCCGGATCGACGAACAGACTTCATCGTTGCATCTGAAATATTGCCAACATATGAAAACTGCATTTTGTTTATTCAATTTGGAGTATCTAGATTGGTGGCACGAATCCCAATGTAATATAAAGATATGCAAATCGAGGAAATTTGCCTCTACGGAGGAGACATGATGTCCGATCATGAAACAGACAGCGTCATTACGTCTGAAACGTCGCCGGCATTCAAAATATATATTTTATTTAATAAATTTGGA
>NW_021482721.1:0-224 GCF_001605985.2 Dendrobium catenatum | reverse complement strand
GATGAACAAATTATTTCAAACAAAGACATCCTAAAAAATTAAATATTAGTGGAGATAATTTACAAACATTTATATTAAATTTTAACATTCAAGTTTATTTTATTGCATTAATTAATAGAAAATTCTTAAAAAAAAAAAATTATGCAAATTTATTTTCTCCACAAGCCTTGTTTAAGTGTCTTTATATTGTTAAAGAACCAACATCAAAAATTGAAATTAATTTT
>NW_021482720.1:0-342 GCF_001605985.2 Dendrobium catenatum | reverse complement strand
CAGTCTGGTAGTACTCATCCAAACTGTCAATAACCCTCTGAGTTGCAGTCTTTTTCTTCTTGGGCTTCTTCAATTTGGTCTTCCTCTTGGAGGATTTCACCTTTCCAGACTTTGAAGTACTAACTTGATTGGAAAACTGTTTTGAAGTAGAAGGTCGTACCACCGGCAGTGCCTTCAAATCTATCATTGGCTCAATAGGAGACTTCCACTTTACACCTGAAACTCCTTCAAGCTGCTTCAACATTTTTACAGTCTTCTTGGAGATCGCAGTCTCCCACTGTTCTTCTTTAATTGGCTTCTTTTCTTTTCTTCTTTCTTCAACCAGGGGTACGGAAGAGGACG
>NW_021482719.1:0-259 GCF_001605985.2 Dendrobium catenatum | reverse complement strand
CCAAGGACCACGATGGCCCAGGATGACAGAACCATGAGATCTTGATCAGGTCCATCATCCATTCCCCCACCATTCGCTTTAAGTGCAAGATAGTGAAGTTTCTATTTTAAATATCAAATTTTCCAAACTTCCTAAATATTTCAACCCCAAATTCCCAAATATCCAATCTTTCCAATCCAAACCCATTTCTGTTACTATATGCCAGATAACATGTATTCTCTATGTATCTGATTGACGACTAGCCTTAATCGAAAGTTCT
>NW_021482718.1:0-325 GCF_001605985.2 Dendrobium catenatum | reverse complement strand
GAATTTAAAATTTATAGGTTAACCATCCTCCTTTATTACTCAATAATCAACTTATTTATACACAATTTGTGTCACACAATTGGCTACACCAAAGAAAGAAAAAAAAATGAAGACTACATTTGCTGAAGTTGTATAAATGACTAGAATGTTTCCATAAGCAGAGTCCCGATGTCGGTCTACTGGGATAAGAGAAACTTCAGGTTCGTAGTAGGGGAATAAATTAGCAATGTTGAAGGTGGCAGAGACATTATAATCACAGGGAGATCAATTATGTAAGCATTTTCACTAATTTTTCTAACAATTTGAAAGGGTCTATTAGCTTTAG
>NW_021482717.1:0-211 GCF_001605985.2 Dendrobium catenatum | reverse complement strand
GAAAAGGGCTCTGGATTATTTCCGGCGCAGATTACGACGGAAACGTTCTTCTAAACTCAACGAAACCGTTCCGGCGGATTATGCGCCGGTATTCCGTCGGAAAAGACGATACAACGAAATGTATCGTGCGTACCGGCGAATATGATCCGTCGGCCACTACCGTCGTAAGTCCGGCGGATATTTCGCCGGTAATTACCGGCGCAACAATTGC
>NW_021482716.1:0-864 GCF_001605985.2 Dendrobium catenatum | reverse complement strand
CTCCGGATTTAGTGCTCCTTAGTTAGGTTCGTCCTACTCTTAGATAGGGTCTTTTTCTTAGTTAGGTTCCCTTCTTGGCTAGGCTTTCCCCTAGCTTTGGTTCCTTTCCTTCCGACCTTTTAGGCTATTTTGTACCTTATCAAATTCCCTTCTTCCTGTCGGGTTTCTGAGTTTGCTCAGCTCTCTCACTCTGAGATCGCCGAGCAGACCCCGGCACCTTCCTACCTTTCGTAGGTATTTGATACCTAGGGGTAGATTAATTGTTGATAGTAGCTCAGACGAGGAAGGAGACTTCCGACGTCAGACTACTATCAAGCAACTTATTCCCCATCAGATGTGTGGAATTAGAGTCGAGTATTCCCATCAAAAATCTTATGACACTTCTTCCACTAGTGTTGGTTGTTTGCTACAGACTAGCGAACCTTTCTACCTCCTATAAATGTCCTTCTATATTCGTATTTCTTGAAAGGATCCTTCTTACTTTTCGGCAGTCTGTGTGGCCACGATGATTTGTCCTCTACCACACGATGTTCGCTTTGAAGAGTATAAGGCTATCCTCAAAAGGGATACGCTAATATGTCGTAGGGATATGTGTACTTCTATTTGTGCACACCAATCATATTGATGCCAGCACATAAAACCTTTGATTTGTCCCTCATTTGTAAAAGTTTGTTCTACCCAGTTTCGCTTGTCACTCCAAGCGTGGTATGTGATACCAAAACCAATAATTCAAACTTCCTTTTAAGAGGTGATACTGGGTCCATACCCACCTAAGTTAATCAGACGTGGTTATGTTGATCCAATATCCCTAATTCAAATATACTTTGTTTAGGTGATACTGGGTCCATACCAACCTGTGTTAGT
>NW_021482715.1:0-296 GCF_001605985.2 Dendrobium catenatum | reverse complement strand
GCTTGACCACATTACCTTCTTGTCTTTGCCTGATCATCGCCGCCTGACTATCATAGTTCATTCGTTATCATTTAATTGTCATTATTTGACTGACATCGCCCAAACGTTATGTCTTGTTTGTAATTTTTTACGACCATCGTTGAAGTTTTATCAATCAACTATAATACTTCAACCCCCACCACTCTGCCAACAAAGTCCAATTGGCATCATCTTACCGTTAACATCACTTTTCATTACCTCTCTAGCGAGTTTTACTATAGTTATTGGAGATCAATTTTGGATACTTTTTTTGGTTT
>NW_021482714.1:0-630 GCF_001605985.2 Dendrobium catenatum | reverse complement strand
TTTATTTCTTATAAATTGTTTCAACTCTTCTTACATGGCCAAAATCCAAAATTCATCATAAAGTGCTTGATCAATATTAGTGGGTATAAAGGCTGAATGATTGACTTTTTTAATTACTCCTCTCATAGTCCTTACACCTCACTTGGTTCACCTATAATCAATTCCCTTGGGTGGTTTTTAGAAAATATCAAATCTCCAGGCAAAGGGTTTTCTATCTCTAAATTTTCTTCCAAATTCATTTTATCAATCTTTTGAGAGTTAATCTCAATTTGATCTTCTTCAACATTTGGCTTTTCCATATTTCTAGATTCATCAAATATAACATTTGTGGTATCCTCAATCACCAAAGTTCTTCTATTGAATACTCTATAAGATTTTCCAAAACTTGAGTATCAAAAAAAAGAATTCCTTCATCAGATTTTGGATCAAGTTTTCCTAAGAAAGATTTTCCATTATTATGAATAAAATCCTTGCAACCAAAAACATACAAATATGAAAAATTTGGTGTTCTCCCTTTTAGCAACTCATAGGGTGTTTTATTCAATTTAGATCTCATATTCACCCTATTCAGAATATAATATGCAGTGCTAACCACCTCAGCCCAAAAATATTTAGGAAGTGAGTATTCTG
>NW_021482713.1:0-226 GCF_001605985.2 Dendrobium catenatum | reverse complement strand
AATTCAAATTTATATGATTATATTGTTTATACATTATTTAAAACTTTTTAATATTTATTATATCATCCAGTTTGATAGATTTTCATATTATTATGAGTCTAAATTTTTAGAATTATGAAAATTTTTAATATTTGATTGCGATATTATTAAGCTAATTTTATTAATTTTTTATAACATTATTATTTATTAAAAGGGATAAAAAAACAGTAGTATGCATGAGTGCAGG
>NW_021482712.1:0-447 GCF_001605985.2 Dendrobium catenatum | reverse complement strand
AGTGATTATTGCGTCCGGACACCGAATGTGTCAAGAGACCAATAAAAAAGCGCCACATCACTCGGCGCTCGGTATCGCGCTCGATACCACGCTCGATATCGCGCTCGGTACCCTCGGTACCCTCGGTACGTTGTCCGGACAGAATAATATTTTTTCATCAAGAGGTTGTTCAATTAGTATTTCCCGTTCAATATACCGCCTGTTTCATGATTATGTCTTTTCATTTTATAGTCTAATTGAGGCTTCGTTTGGGACGGCTTTCTTATTGCTTCTTAAAGTAAATTTTTAGTACAAAAATTTTAATTCTTGTACTACTAAAATTTGCTTTAAGAACTAGTAAGAAAGCCATCTCAAACGAAGCCTCATGTAAGAAGTATAATTAGGCTAGGATCGAAGTATTAGTTATTTTCACTTGCACTTGTTGTTGTTACTCTTGAATTGTCTACA
>NW_021482711.1:0-270 GCF_001605985.2 Dendrobium catenatum | reverse complement strand
CTTTTCTTCTCTATTTTGCTGTACCGTTTGGGGGCTGATGTATTTCACTATTGGCCTTTCATTTCCCTAAATCTAATATGTTTATTTAATGCTGTTTGGTGGCTATTTTGGGGGGAATTCCACGAGTTCTTCCCTGTTTTCTGTGCAGAATTTTGGGGGGCTGTGTGCAGAATTTTGGGGGCTGTGTGAGAATTTTGGGAGTTGTTTTTGGATAGAATTTGTACAGCCTTTTGCCCTTCCTCTTCCCCTTAGTTAATTAGTTTTAAATGA
>NW_021482710.1:0-431 GCF_001605985.2 Dendrobium catenatum | reverse complement strand
TGTTCAATAGATTGTTTGTTAAATATGTTCATGAATACAGCTCGTTAAGGCTTGTTTGTTTAAAGCTCGATAAGCATTAAATGAATCAAATATGAACCAAACATGAACACTCTTAAATTAAACGAACCAAACATGAACACAAACAATAAAGCTCGAATCAAACACGAACCTAACTTGAACAAGCTAATGATAAACGAACTCAAACATAAACACTCACATACTCGACTCGGCTCGGTTCGTTTGCAGCCCTACTGACGATCTTGCATTCAACTTAAAGAAACTTATATTAGCTAGATTTGATCGTTAAACAAGCAGAACTTGCATGAATGAGTTTCCTAATTGCATTTTATAATGAGTTGAAGGAAAACAAACATATATTCGAATACTTCAAAAGTACTATTCAATCCAACCTTAAATACTGATCAAATATC
>NW_021482709.1:0-268 GCF_001605985.2 Dendrobium catenatum | reverse complement strand
AAACTTAAATCATCAATCAACGGTTGTAAGAATACGACAATCTTCACTTTTGGATTATGTGGCCCTGGAATGATAAGTGTCAGAAACATATAAGGTTTAGTCATACACAACTCTGGAGGAAGATTGTAAGGAGTAAGTATCACGGGCCAACATGAGTACGGTATAGCCAACTGACTGAATGGAGTAAAACCATCTGCGCATAAACCTAATATGACATTTCTTGGTTCTGCCGCGAATATGGGATGTGTACGATCAAAGTGTCTCCAAG
>NW_021482708.1:0-286 GCF_001605985.2 Dendrobium catenatum | reverse complement strand
TCTAATATCAAACAAAGACTTTGCATAAATCTGACAATATTCGAGGTGGGTTAAACCCCTTCAGATAGCAGGAAGTAAGCTAGAATTAGTGGACCAAACTTAATTGCATTGCAAAAATGGGTGCAAGTTCCTTTATGAATTATGCTTCCACACCGCCCTTCTAAATCATTACTAAGGTTTCATTTGGGATGGTTTTCTTATTACTTCTTAAAGCGACTTTCTAGTATAAAATTATTAAATTTTTATAAAAAAAACAGCTTTAAGAATCAATAAGAAAGCCGTCCCA
>NW_021482707.1:0-313 GCF_001605985.2 Dendrobium catenatum | reverse complement strand
CTTATGTAGTTCATGCAGATGTGATGCAAATGCAGATGCAGACTCAGAAATCCTATACCTAGAACTCATAGGAATCAAATCTAACGGTT
This sequence comes from Dendrobium catenatum, assembly GCF_001605985.2. Lineage (NCBI taxonomy): Eukaryota > Viridiplantae > Streptophyta > Magnoliopsida > Asparagales > Orchidaceae > Dendrobium > Dendrobium catenatum. The sequence continues at coordinate 224 of NW_021482707.1, read as the reverse complement.
GTCTAGGTTTAAACCCGTATACAATTTCAGAGGGACTTAGACCAAGAGTAAAATTCACTGAATCGAGGAAGTCAAGACCGCCTAGAATACGATCAGATAGGGAGGCTCCAGGGGCTAGGTTTAGAACATATGAAATGCCTCTAATCGGGGGTAATAGATCGGGAAGACCATCAGGATGGATCTCAACAAGTCTACTAGGTATGAGCTGACTCTCATGAGGGACT
>NW_021482706.1:0-728 GCF_001605985.2 Dendrobium catenatum | reverse complement strand
GAGAACCGATCCCCTTCTCTTCTATTGGCACGTAGCCGAACTCCAGGTCTGCAGTTCGCAAGCCCGGCTCTCATTGCGCGAAACCCAGCCTCCTCTCTGAGTTCGCAAGACGCTCTCTCACACAGTAGTTCGCACGAGAACTCCTACTCCAGATCACACGAACCGCCCCTCATCTTCTCTCATTTGCGAAACCCCAAAGCCTTCATCACTCTCTCTATTCGCACATAGCAGGCACCCGACCCTTCTCTCTTACTCTCCCGTTTGGTCCGCTCCAAGAAGGCCGCAAGACCCACGATCTCTCTCTCACGAACAACCCGTCACTCTCCTCCCCAGACCGAACTCCAGCCCTGAACCGCACCGTCGCCCTCTCCCTCTCGCACAAAACTCCAGCCCAAACTCTCTCCAGTCGCCCTCTGCCATTCGTACAACCTATAGAACGAATCATCCAGCCCCCTCACTGTTGCTCTCTCCCTGTAATTTGCGAATCCACCGCCTCATCTCCCCTATAGGACTGAAATCCCTCCCAGTTCGCAAGGCCCTCTCTGTTCGCATATCCAGGATTCGCGAACGAGACCCCATCTCCTCTGCAATTCATGAACTGCCCGCTCGATCCTCCTCTTCAGTTCGTTTGATAGCAATCGATGCCGGCCATTCTCAAGTCGACAAAGCATCTCTTCGTTGCGAAGGTAATGATATCTTTCTTTCTCTATGTTACTGAAACTTTGCAT
>NW_021482705.1:0-272 GCF_001605985.2 Dendrobium catenatum | reverse complement strand
TAAGACAGCTTCACAAAGCTGCTTGCCAATAATATTCTAGGTTGATTTGTAAAATTCAAAAGAGTAGCCATCGGGACCCGGCGCAGACGAGTTGGGGGAGGAGAAAATAACCTGTTTTATTTCCTCCACAGTTACAGGAGCCACAAGGAGAGAAATATAACTGTCAAGAACTTTGAGGTGGACTGGAGCCGGAGCAGAGGTGCTGTTTGAAGGAGATGCAGTATTGAAAAGCTTCTGGAAATGTCTGATAATGGCATTATTGATATCAATTT
>NW_021482704.1:0-381 GCF_001605985.2 Dendrobium catenatum | reverse complement strand
AGCTCAGACGTTTTCTTAGGGTAGAATCGTCTTTTGACATCAATGACCTAACTCAAAGAATTAACTGGATATGAGAAAAAGATTCCATCCATCACTTGGTTTAAGAAAAAATATCTTTATAAAATAATGAACCAAAGTAAATCTGACACGATCGCGAAAAAATTGAAATCAAGCCTTTGAGAATCAAAACTTCTAAGTTCTAAAAGATTTAAAAAGAGGGAATAGCTTGCTTTTGAGTGGGCTCATTTTATGCCTCTTGTCAATTGAGTGGCGCTTTGCGCTCTTTTTTTAGATTTTCAATTTTAGCGTCTTTGCGCTTCTCTTGTTGGCATCATTGGCCAATTTTTTTTTATTTTTGCAAGCTACATTCTCTTTTATAAC
>NW_021482703.1:0-329 GCF_001605985.2 Dendrobium catenatum | reverse complement strand
AATGAAGAAAAGATGCCGCAAGGGATGCTTATACTTCTCCTCGGAATGAAGATTAGGATGCCACTAGGGAAGCTTATTCCTAACTTCAAAAATGTCAATAGAATGCCGTAGGAGGACTTACACCTAAAGACGAATTTAAAATTTAAAATTTAACGAAGAGAAGATGCCGCTAGGGATGCTTATACTTCTCCTCAGGACGAAGATTAGGATGCCACTAGCGATGCTTACTCCTAACTCCAAAGATGTCAATAGGATGCCGTAGGAAGACTTATACCTAAAGACAGATTTAAGGTTTAGAATTTAATAAAGAGAAGATGCCGCTGGGGATG
>NW_021482702.1:0-268 GCF_001605985.2 Dendrobium catenatum | reverse complement strand
CTTTATTTTGCTTAAAAATAGTGATTGATGATTCATGGTTGTGGCACAGGAGACTATGTCATGCAAGTATGAAAACCTTAGGAAAGTGACCCAAAAGGACCTAGTAAAAGGTGTCCCTAAACTCAAAAGACCACCTTTGTGATGCCTGTCAACTAGGAAAGCAAGTCCACTCCACCTTTCACCCCACTAAGGAAATTAGCACCTTTAGACCTTTAGAAGTACTGCACATGGATTTGTTTGGACCCATTAGCACAGCCAGCTTGGGAGG
>NW_021482701.1:0-201 GCF_001605985.2 Dendrobium catenatum | reverse complement strand
TATCCGCCATTTTTTTTCTCTACCGAACCGGAAGAAAGGCGCCAAAGCGACTGTTAAGCGGCAAAATGGCGTTCGATTGTAGATGAAACACGGCATTTTTTGGTTTCGCTGTATTTTGACGTGAAAAATGAGATTTTCGGTTGGAGATGCCCTAAATAGTAAATAAGTTCAAATTCTAGCATAATAAGGCTCATATTATAT
>NW_021482700.1:0-299 GCF_001605985.2 Dendrobium catenatum | reverse complement strand
GGGATGACAGGCTCAAATTAGAAAGAATCAGCCACCAGATTTGTTTATGCATGTTTTATTTTTAGACATCGTCCAGGACATCGTCCTAGATGATGAAGTGCAATTATGCTTAAATTAGTGTGGTAATTAAGAAAAGAAATTTAGGTTTGATTGAATGATCATATCATCTGGGATGATCACAATATCGTTTGAGATGATTGGTAAAATAAACCTTAGTTTCTTCATAGACTACCAAAATGATGTTCTAGATGATATGTAATCATCCTGGATGATCAGTTATTTTCCATCATCCAGACATG
>NW_021482699.1:0-537 GCF_001605985.2 Dendrobium catenatum | reverse complement strand
TTCAACCACAGAGTTCTTAAAATTAAAAATAAAATGCAGAAACGTAAAAATAGTAAAGTAAATGACACCAAATTTATAGTGGTTTGGTCTAAAATCAGACCTACATCCACTCCCCAGAAGCACCCTCTAAGTATTGCACTATTACCAATAGTGACTCTCCTTTTGCACCCTTAGCAAGGCGGAGAAGCCTTTACAACACACTTTTTTCACCACTCCCAGTGCGGTAGAGAACCATCGTCCTTTTACACAATCCCCAGTGTTGGCAGAGAACCGTCCGTCGTTTCACACAATCCCCAGTGTTGGTAGAGAACCGTCATCCTTTGACACTCTCCTAGTGTGGGCAGAGAACTCTTTAGCTGTTTACACTCTCCAAGTGTAGGCAGCGAACCCTTCTGCTATTCACACTCTCCAAGTATAGGCAATGAACCCTTCGGCTATTCACACTCTTCAAGTGTAGGGAGCGAACCCTTCATCTATTCACACTCTCCAAGTGTCGGCAGAAACCAGATCTCCTTGACAGATCTTCTCACAAGAATC
>NW_021482698.1:0-203 GCF_001605985.2 Dendrobium catenatum | reverse complement strand
TTATCGTACAGTACGATTGGCTCTCTGGAAAATTTTTGTCCCAACAAAATTATTTATCATACAATACGATTAGCTCTTTGGAAAATTTTTGTCCAAACGAAATTAATTATCGTACAGTATGATTGGCTCTCTGGAAAATTTTCGTCCAAACGAAATTAATTATTATACAGTACGGTTGGCTCTCTGGAAAATTTTCGTCCAGA
>NW_021482697.1:0-628 GCF_001605985.2 Dendrobium catenatum | reverse complement strand
AGGAAACGTGCTTTGAACTCGATTCATAAAATTACTCGTGATGATGGTATTGTTATTCAGGAGGCTGAGGAAATTGCCATATTTGATGTTAACCATTTTCAGGATAGGCTCAATAAGCTGGTCAATACTGGTAACATCATTCACCTTAATATTACCCCCTCTCTTTTCTGTTGAGGATAATGAGCGACTTGTTGAGATCCCTACCATTGAGGAATTAAATAATACTATTTTTTATATGAATGTAAATTCTGTGGCTGGCCTTGATGGTTTTGCCACTAAATGGTTTCAAAATTCATGGAATATTATTAAAGATGACCTTTTAGCTGCGGTTTTGGATTTTTTTGCTAATAATCCTATGCCCAAATTTTTTTCTTCCACTTCTATTGAGCTTATTCCTAAGATGAATAATGCTCGTAATTGGAATGACTTTAGACCTATTAGCTTGTGTACTTTTTTCAATAAATTGCTTTCCAAAATTATTATGACCAATTTGACTAATGCTCTTCATAAGATTATTTCTCATTTTCAAATGGGTTATGTTAAAGGGTGCTCCATCTCTGACAATATTTTGCAGGCTCAGAAATTTTGTCTTGATTTGGATGTCAAGGTTAGAGGTGGTAATTCTATT
>NW_021482696.1:0-308 GCF_001605985.2 Dendrobium catenatum | reverse complement strand
ACCGATCCCCACAATCAAATAAACCTTATTCGAGCTAACGTATCAAATAGGGGAAATCTCATGAATTTAGGGTTATATATATTATTATCCATCGAGGTGTGTAGGTGAAAGCCGTTATCCTCCATGACTAATCGTATATATAACTCCATCTGCTATTCCATCGGCCTGCTTGTGTCGAGTGTAAAGGTCTACGACCGTTTTGTTTTACGGGATAGTGCGATCGTACTCTTTGCATTCGAATCACACGAGCAGAATCCTTTCGGAGACCCACACCTGAACTTAAAAAGCATAAGTGATTCCCTTTCCTC
>NW_021482695.1:0-626 GCF_001605985.2 Dendrobium catenatum | reverse complement strand
AAGAGACTGAATACATGCCAAAAGGTTTTCTAAAAAAAGATTTGACATATGTTAGCCCACAAGGAGATCATGTGGGGTAACATATGACAACTTAGAGTTTAAGAAAAGTTTTTTTTTTTTTTGAAGAAATTTTGAATCTTGGAGGGTTTAGGGTGGGCTTTCTCACAGACTCCAAAACACAACGGACAGAGTTTCCCCTTGCCCGAACGCTTATGGAATTGTGAGAGAACCCAGGTAGAAGGAATAGTCTAACCCTCCCCATCTCTGGAGGTCAAAGGGGATGTGAAGGGGTTAAGACTAAGGTACTTTAAGATGTCCGAAATCAAAAGTTTTTGAATTCTTTTCAATTTTAAGGATTTATATGTTGAATGCGAAATTCACTGACCATAAATCTATAAGATTGAAAAGGATATTCAAGGATCTGATTTGACACTGTCGCCTCACAGGCTGAGCTGGGGCAGAAGGTCAAAATCAGAAAGAAAATCTAGATAAAACCAATTTTGGAGGTACAACCTCTCTTTTAATATTTATTTTATCTTAGATGTTGGCCACACTCACCCAAGGAAGAAATGAGTAGAGGGACCAACGAAAGAAATGATAGTTAAAACTACCGATGAAACAAAATT
>NW_021482694.1:0-252 GCF_001605985.2 Dendrobium catenatum | reverse complement strand
TGAGAAAAAAAAATTAGGGTTTAGGGTTTTGTAGGTTTTAAGAAAGAGAGGTTGAAGGAGGAAGAAGAAAATGAAGGAGAGGAAGGAGAAGGGAGTAGAGGAGAAAATAGAAGAAAATGATGGGAAACTTGGAGGGAAGATGAGGAAAGATGAAAAATAGGGAAGGGGAAGAAGAGTGAAGGAAGAAGAAGAAGAGGGAGAGAAGAATAATGTAGGAAGAAGAAGAAGAGAAAGGAGAGATTTTACCTTGCT
>NW_021482693.1:0-995 GCF_001605985.2 Dendrobium catenatum | reverse complement strand
TCGAATTTCCATGGACGTCCCAATATTAGGTGGCAAATGTCTATATCCAGAACATCACATAAAACTTCACATACGTAGCTTTTGCCGATTGAAAAAGTCACTCGACACATTTCGGACACAGCTATCTCCACACCTTTCTTCACCCAACTTATCTTGTAGGGATGGGGATTGCGAGTCGTTTTGAGGTGAAGCTTCTGCACTACCGACCAAGAAATGATATTCTCGGTGCATCCACTGTCGATGAGTAAATCACAGACACTGCCACCAATGGTGCAGCGGGTACGGAAGATGGCATGCCTTTGAGACGTACCCGTCGGCGAGGCGCTATTAAGAGCTTATCCATGACACAAGCGATTGGATCACCCTCATCGGCTTGGAGATCCTCAAAATCTTGCTCATTCACCTGCTCGGCATAATGGTCTTCATCACCTTGTTCCCCTTCAAGAAGCTGCACTTGCTGCCGATTTGGACAGTCATTGGACTTGTGTCCTGGTTGGAGGCAACGATAGCATTTCAAAGTTACCGGTTTCACGTATGGATTATTATCCCGTGCGTCCCGTCCTCTGGCGGTTGAAAAGCGGAGGCTTAGGCTCAGCGCCTAGAATCCTAGGTCCTCCCATTGCTGGCGTTGTTTCGGCCAACTGCAGGTGATTTGTTCACATCCCTGGTAGGCTCTGCAGTGTATCGCCGAGCCATGCTACTTCTCGGATGGCGGTTAAGTTGAATCTCAGCTTTGAGGGTGTAATTGACCGCTTGTGAAAGGATCCAAAGTGAGTTTATTTCAAGTTTATCCTGTATAGCTTCCTTAAGGCCTCCGATGTATCGTGCCACCAACTGTGTCTCAGATTCATTCAAATTATTCCGGGCACTCAAACGGTAAAATTCTTCCGTGTATTCGCTAACAGTCCGAGTACTTTGAGTGCAGTGTTGGTATTGCACGTACAATATCTGCTCGAAATCGGTGGGTAAGAAATGTCCCCTCAACAATCGCTTCA
>NW_021482692.1:0-321 GCF_001605985.2 Dendrobium catenatum | reverse complement strand
CATTGCATTCATCTCTACTAGCTTCGCATTCCCACGAGCATTCAAATCATGCGTCATGACCGTTGCTTGATGCCTCACAAAATCCAACGTCGCAAGTAATGTAAAACATAATAAATTTTATTTAAAATAAATTTATGAAAAAATACATACAATCAAATCAATCATTTACATAAATAAATAAATAAATAAATAAAAATATTTAAATTTTAATCAACTATTTATAAAAATATTTACTTCTGAGTCAATTGATCTAGCTAGCTAGCAACTATAACATCAATTGCTTAAGAAACATGAGACTTTGAAGGTGCAGAAGATGGAAGA
>NW_021482691.1:0-246 GCF_001605985.2 Dendrobium catenatum | reverse complement strand
TATATATATATATAATGAAAGTTCTGCATTTCGCTTCTCCTCTGGCGGCTAGGGCTCCGGCTTTCGCCCCCGTCGGCGGGGATTTCCGGTCCTTCTCTTCAGGAATGTTTTCGTCTCTCTTCTCTGTGTTATTGGGGGTTGTTTGTTTTTATTTTCTTCCGGTTTTACCGGTATGGCTCTAATCAAATTGAGAGATCCCGATTTTTTCAGGGGGATCTCTCATTCTAAATCTTTCCTTCAAGCGTT
>NW_021482690.1:0-203 GCF_001605985.2 Dendrobium catenatum | reverse complement strand
AAATTAAATGCGAAAAAATAGTAATAAAGAACACAAAAATTTATAGTGGTTTGATCAACTCGACCTAAATCCACTCCCCGGAGGAACCTTATGAGTATTGCACTAAACTTAGTGACTCTCCTTTTGCTCCTATAACAAGGCGGAGAAGCCTTTACAAATCTCCTTTCCACCAACACCGCTGAGGTAGAGAACCCGACTCCTTT
>NW_021482689.1:0-261 GCF_001605985.2 Dendrobium catenatum | reverse complement strand
AACGCCTTGAAAATATGAACAAAACAACACCAAATTTGACTCAATCCAAGCTCAAATAGGTCCAAATCAAAAAACCGATATGCATTCACTACAGGAAAACAGTTCATTACCGACAGAATTTCCGGCGGGAAGTAAATTCGTCACAAATTCCGGCGGATTTCCGACATAAATTTTCCAATGATTTTCCAACATATTTTTTGACAAGTTTTCCAACGGATTTTTCCGTCCGCCAAACTTTCTGGTGGATTTCCGACATAAATT
>NW_021482688.1:0-337 GCF_001605985.2 Dendrobium catenatum | reverse complement strand
TAAATATGTTAAGAACATCCTCAAAAAATATGAAATGGACAATTCTAAACCTTTTAGTACACCAATGAGTTCCTTAGTTCAGTTGGATAAGGACCCTAAGGGAAATCTGTTGATCAAAAGAAATTTAGAAAGATTATTGGATCATTACTTTACTTGACTGCTAGCTGACCAGATATCATGTTTAGTTTTTGCTTGTGTGCTAGATTTCAATCTGATCCAAAAGAATCACATTTGACAGCAGTGAAAAGGATTTTAAGATACTTACTAGGAACTCAGAACTTAGGAATTTGGTATCTAAAATTTAGCTCTTCATTTGAAATTATTGGTTATTCAGACT
>NW_021482687.1:0-231 GCF_001605985.2 Dendrobium catenatum | reverse complement strand
TAAAGATTGTGAAAATCATCTTGTTTAAGATCTTGAGAATTTAAGACTTATGTAAATCAAGTTTTTTCGTTTCGAATTCTTTTACATAAATTATGATGAGAGTTTATGCAAAGAGTTAGAGAACTCTATTAAGTGTTACAAGAGGAACTTTTATTACGTCCGGTGCAAGGACGTAGAGGAACGTCCGGTCGGAAGCAATTTCCCGTCAAAAAATTAGGTATTTGCTCAGTA
>NW_021482686.1:0-3106 GCF_001605985.2 Dendrobium catenatum | reverse complement strand
CCATGGGGCAAGCTGAATTCAGGGCTTTATACAGTTCACAAGATCTGAGTCAATTCATGGATCATCCCGCAAAGGATAGCTGAATCCGCCTCCAACAGATAAACCTCATTTCTTGTTAGCTGATCAATAAGAAAAAATCCGTGTATATCTCTTTTTAAAGCAGAGAAACTCAAATCCGGACTGGCCAAGAGTTCATCAGTCGACTAAGAGCTCCAGAGCATCTCAGCTGCTGGACACAATAGGGAGGTGCTAGTACGAGCTATGATGGGAGAAAATTTGGAGATCGATTAATCTCTTTCACTCCTATAGAGAAACGTTCAAGCGGAACCGTGTAACTATCTGTCCTGGCCAGTTGCTGAAAAAAATGTGTAACTCAATCTCGTATATGTTTTATCACCGTACAACTAAGCGATTAAACACGGATGATCCAAACATTGCTCCTAGAATTCGATGCAAGCCGTATATATTTCCTATATAAATCATCCACACACTTATGGATAGTAATAAACATTCTTTTCTTACACAGCACATCTTGAACTATCTGCTGATTGATATATATGTTTTTTGGGAACTATCATTATAGGATGATTACTTATATCACCCTGTACGGGCTTGAGTTGATCAGAACTCAGAGAGAGTAGGTCTAGAGTCCATTTGACACATCACCATAAGTTTATCGACACGAGTATCCTCAGATCCACTGACATCTGGCTATGAGAGAGCAATGTCTACAGTCGATGACTGGACACTATATACAGTAACACTATGGGATATTTAATGCATCTAATCTCGCAGCGCTCAATTCCGTGTGATGTTTTTCGTTTAAAGCTGAATGTACGGCAAGTTTCTTTTCGCAAATTAGCGCGCTGGGGTTCCGTTGTCAATCTAGCTCTCCAAGTGCCTTCTTTATAAAAGATAGCTCATGTTACTTCTTTTATGAGCATGTATATCTTGCATTGCTATTTTACCCCTGATCGTGTCCACGCTCAGAAAGACCAATTCAACGCACGAGGAGAGGGAGAGAAGTATTATTCCATAAAGATGAGAGTAGAGAGCAGATGAGAACGAGTTAGATGTAATCTTATGAGAGTGCACCTAGTTTTTATGAGGTGTTAACAAAACAACAACACCAAGAGCTTGTCTGGACTGACAACATACTCTACAGGATTTGACGTCCTTCTTCTCTAATTCTCGCCGATCATCCGCTGTTGAGATGCTCCAGCCTCAATTAGTCAGGCTCGTCGTATGACCATTTCGGCGTATATGCACGGTCGGGGCTCACAATTAGCATTAGATAATCAATCGTAGAGGTGACTATAAAATGGCTTGCTCCTCATATGGATATTTGCTCTCTCAATCAGCATTCGCAACAGAAGAACTGTCATTAAAGGAGTCGTAAGATGGCATTTCTGTGATAATTCACGATGGGATTGCAAGCATGAAACCGAGGTTTCATACAAACATCACCCTGGCTTTCCAGTCATCGTAGATGGTGGAAAGCAAAAAGATAGAGTATGTCACTTCATGCAACGTAGTCTCATCTCCAGTGTCGTCTCACGAACCTTAAAGATTTAGGTTTTATCTGGGGACGTATCGTTGGAATGTTTTCAGTTCAAGATTTGGCAGAACCAAAGTACTAAATAGGCGGGATCACTAGATCTGGTGTGTTTCTTTCTCTTTTATTCTTTCAGTATCTGTCCCATGCAACTCATGTAGTGTGACTTTGGAATATATCTAGACTGGTATAATGCGCAACAAACTCATTTTGTTCAGAAAATGCAATCTACCCATACGCAAGCGACTACAGGCTCTCAAACGCCTGTTACGAATACTTAAAAGGAACTATTCAATACGGTCTTCCCGATCAAAAACTGGTTCAACTCAAGCTCAGATGCTTATACCGAATGCAGACTGTTTGGCGGAAAATCAAAAGGCTGTGATAGGAAATCCATTTCGGGTTTCTGTACCTTTCCTCAGACGAATTTAATCTCATGGTCAGTTATAAAGCAAAAAATTTTAACCGTGGCAAGGTCTTCGCAACCGAGCTGAATAACAAGCACTTCTCTGCAGCTACAACGGATGTTCTGTGCTCAGAGCGCCTTGCCTCCGATCTCGGGATACCTAAGTCGGCTTCCTACCACCATTCATTGGTGGACAACATATCCCGGATTACGGCTTCTCGCAAAGAATTCCCGGTCTTCCCACGCAAGGTACAAAACACATTGGGAAATCGATCACAATTTCATTCAGTTGGGGTCATATTTCAAAACGAGAACATTCGCATTGTTCATCATCGGCTCTCCCTCGATCAATAGCCGACATCCTCACGCAAAACTCTTTCCAATAAAACGCTTCCTGGAATCTTCGTTCCAATTGACCCATGTCGATTACGCGATGATCAATTTTGAAAGGGGGCCTGTTTTAAGTACACATGAGTGTCAAGACCGGAAAGCTTCTTATGTTAGGATTAATTACCTATATATATTGATGTTAGCTTGTAACCTGTGGTGTAATAATACAATTTATTAATTTCTCCCTTCTGCGTCTCTGTTTTTCCTTTCCCTCTCTCTCTCGGGTTCACGACACTCCTCTCACTCTATCAGTAATGGGGCCTTTGGCAGACTGGCATAAATGCAAAACTGGAGAAAAATACCAATAATAGTTTTCATCTTACTTTTTGGCAGATAGCAAAGAAAAAGAGAACGCCAAAAGAGTGCAAAAAAAAAAAAACAAAAAAAAAAAAATGTACTTGGAAGACGATAAGGAATAAAGGGGGAAGAAGAAGTTGCAGGGTGCATGAAGCCACAAACGCCATTTTTTTCTTTGAGAAATTGAGCTTCACCTTCTGACGGCGGCAAGGCTAAGGAGCACGAAACGCAATCGTCTTAATGAAGTTGGAATTGAGTGATCTTATGCTTGTTGGATTCATCTGGTTGAGCTACTCGAGTTTATTATAAGCATGTCAAATTTTAAATAAATGATCATGATTTTAATTATGAAAGCTTTGAATTTAAATTTATCTCGAGGTTCGTGCCTATAATGCCATTTTTTTATATATACCACTAAAATCCTCTCTTTAAACATTTGAAGTGCCAAATGTTAAATG
>NW_021482685.1:0-525 GCF_001605985.2 Dendrobium catenatum | reverse complement strand
TGCTCCTCGCCCACAATGCTACTCAGCACAGGCTTCAACCGGTTAATCAGAACTTTAGCCACCACCTTATAGAAGCTCTGACACAGGCTAATTGGTCGGAATTTACTCGGCTGATTCGCATTAGCAAGTTTCGGTATAAGGACAACCATTGTTTCCTTCCAGTTCTCACACATAGAATTAGTACAAAAGAAATGGGAGATGGCCCGAGAGACCTCTCCCTTAACAATTTCCCAATAAAATTTCAAAAAGGAAGCATTGATACCGTCAGTGCCCGGAGAGCGGTTGTTACCAAGGCTGAAAACTGCTTGCTGAATTTCCAGATCCGTCACCTCCACGTCCAGCATGGTTTGAAAATGAGCAGGAACTCTGTCTCCATCATTGAAAACCGGCCAATCTTCTAACCTCACCTGCCTATCTCTCCATTTCAGCGAAAAAAATTCCAGAATTCGTCATGGATAAGCTGCGGCTCCAGGATCCGTTCCCCATTCCTGTCAGATAGCTCCTTAATAGTGTTCCCGCGCCTAC
>NW_021482684.1:0-1361 GCF_001605985.2 Dendrobium catenatum | reverse complement strand
ATCTTGTTAATTTAGAGTCCAAATTCACTAAACTCTCATGGTCATCTCTTGCAGTCTGTAGAGCACTTTTGATAGGAAATACATGAGTTCCCAAGTAACCCTAAGGGAAATACGTGAGTTCGCAAGCAAACCTATCACTAATTGGTGAAAAAGTGAGAATAATGCAAAATCTGGGCGAAATCAGCCCCAAAACGATGGATTGCAATAAGAGAAACAAAGCCAAATAAACACGAGAACAAGATACAAATGATCCTCAATTCGAGATGAGAATCGTTCTCTCCCAAATCTCTAGATAAAACAATCTAGAGTCAAAAAAAAATCCAAGAACTCCAAGAGAAAACTCAAATCATGCATAAACCTAACCCTAAAACAAATCCTCCTATTAATATAATTAATTTCCTAATTCAAACCTCCCTCACTCAAAATTTCCCTCTCACTCTAGCCGCCCAAATCCCCCTTCCTCAATTGCTCCAAGTGGGGCCACTACGGGAAAACACGCGATTACCGTCGGAATTTCCGACGGATATTCTTGCGCCGGTAAGCACGGCGCATTATTGCGCCGGAAAACCTACAACGGACTTTCCGGCGCAAACGACGCCGGAACAGTTCCGGTGCTATTTGCGTCGGTATATGCCTCGGAATAAACCAATATCTCACTATTTCCGTCGCACTTTAAGGCGGAAAATCACAGGCGCCATTACCGGCGGATATTGCGCCAGGGTATTTAAACTCAACGAAACAAAACCGGCGCATGTTGCGACGGAAAAATCTCCGGCGTCCGATCCGCCAGAAAATCCGCCGGCGAAAGCCCTATTTTCCAAAATCGAGCCCCTCTGGCCCGTCACTTCTTTCCTTCCGTTCTCTCACCTTGCCCGTAGATCGTCGTCGCCCTCCGTCACTCGCCCGTAGATCGCCGTCGCCAACGGTCAGAGGAGTTTGCCGACGAGTCTCATAGGTTCTGTGGTCGCTTCACCGCCGACGGTCGTTCATCTTCGCCGACGGAAGGTTTTGTTTTTTCGTTTCTTTTGACGAAATTTTTTCCTATTTTAGTTGGATTACATAGATTAAGTTTAAGAACATATCTTTTTTGCTTTAGCCAAGAATTTCTTTTTTGCTTTAGCCATGGATGTTCTAACCATACATTTGCAAGAGGATGTACCCTATTGTATGCTTTTTGCTTTAGCCATGGATGTTCTTACCATACATTTCCAAGATAGATGATCTTGATATCTCCAAGTGTTGATTTAGGTAGTGGGAAGGTGTGGGCTCCGAAAATTCGGCCCCGGCCTCCCCGCCGCTTTTTTCTTTATTTATTCGGCGAGGAAGTTTTAACGGATTAGTTCCGGGGTAAATTTTGGAAG
>NW_021482683.1:0-252 GCF_001605985.2 Dendrobium catenatum | reverse complement strand
AAAAAAAAAAAAAAATCAAAATCCTTATTTTCATCCCTTATTTATGTGAATCCAAGGGTCATAGGAAATGCTAAATAAGAAAAAAAATTACTTAAATAAATCTAAATGTAGACTGCCCTAGAGATTTGTTTCCTCATGATTAGCTAAAAGGGGTGATGAACGACCATTGATTACCTGCCTATGTAGCAAGTTCAGTAGTATCGAGTATGTTTACGTGAATAAACTTGGGCTACTCGATCCATTGACAAGTGT
>NW_021482682.1:0-768 GCF_001605985.2 Dendrobium catenatum | reverse complement strand
GTAGCTTCCTTTCTAGCAGTAATCGAAAACATACTAGTATTATTTTTAAGGATCCTATAATGGAACTTATTTCAAATTTGTTTCAGTCTGGTGGATCTTTGAAGGGGAAAGAAATTCTTTCAGATTTTATAGAACCTGACAACTTTGGTGGATCTGAGCAAGATTTGAATACTAAATCAGAGATTGTTAAGGAAAATATGGAAGATGGAGGGGGACTTTCTCCCCCTCTATTAAAATAATGAATCCCATTATTGTTTGGAATTGTCATGGGGCCAAGAAGTGGTGCACAGCAAACTATGTACATCATCTTTTGGATGTACATAAACCCTCCTTTTTTGCTCTGGTTGAGACTAAGGTGGATGGTTTTGATAGAAAGGAAGTGAATAAGATCTTTGGGAGGTATTGGGGGTTTCATTGTCTTGCTTCTAAGGGAAGATATGGAAGTATAATGATCTTCTGGAATGTCAATTTTTTCTCTTTTCAGATAGTACAGGAGATGGATCAATGCATATTGGGTATTCTTTCTAATGGAAAAGGTGTTTCTTTCCTTATAGCCATGGTTTATGCCAGCACTTCTCTTGCTGGAAAAAGATAATTGTGGAACTTTCTTCAACAGCATTGTAATAAAGAAGTGCCTATGATTGTAGGTGGTGACTTTAATTGTGTGATTGATCAAAGAAATAAAAAAGGTGGCAAACCTTTCATCTTCAATTCTACTGCTCAAGACTTATGGGATTGTATGATTAAGTGTGATTTGCATGAAACAAA
>NW_021482681.1:0-228 GCF_001605985.2 Dendrobium catenatum | reverse complement strand
GGGGGACCGAGAATTTCTCACCTTATGTATGCAGATGGTGTACTTATATTTCCCAAGCCTCAAAGGTGTTAGCTAACAATCTGAAGGAAAATGTTAAGGAATTTTGTAAATGGACCGGGCAAAAGGTTAACACCAACAAATCACAAATCATTTTTGGTAGGAATGTCAACTACCCTGTGAAGAAAACGCTAGCCAAAGTTTTTGGTTTCAATGTGGTTAAGGAGTTGA
>NW_021482680.1:0-255 GCF_001605985.2 Dendrobium catenatum | reverse complement strand
AAATAATCGGGACTTGATCTGATTTGGTTTTTATAGAATAATAGTCTTGTATTGATGTCATAGACATTCTACTGTAATTTGGAAGAATTTGGAAATTGTGCCTTTTTTTGCAGGATTTTTGTGTACATTTGACCGACTGCCATTGCTCTGCCCGATTTTCGTACGATTTCCGATTTTCCTGAAATTGATAAATTGAATTGATATGTGCATGACTATTGATATGATTGTCCTAGATTTCCTTATTATTGCTTTTTG
>NW_021482679.1:0-1782 GCF_001605985.2 Dendrobium catenatum | reverse complement strand
TAGTGTCCGTACCGAGTACTGAAAGCTGTCTTCACCATATCAGCTTCCTTTACCTTCACCTGATAGTATCCAGATCTCAAATCAATCTTCAAAAACACAGAAGAATCAGAAAGCTTGTCAATCAAGTCGTCAATCCGTGGCAAAGGATACTTGTTCTTGATTGTGACTTTATTCAAATCTCTGTAGTCAACACACATACGGAGTGTTCCGTCCTTCTTCTTCACAAACAACACAGGTGCTCCCCAAGGAGAAACACTAGGACGAACAAATCCTCTATCCACCAACTCCTGAAGCTGAACTTTCAACTCAGAACGTTCTTTCGGTGCCATCCTATACGGAGCTTTTGATATCGGAGCTGTACCCAAAAAAATATCGATAGAGAACTCCACATCTCTATCCTGAGGTAAACCAACCAACTCCTCAGGAAATACATCTGCAAACTCTCGTACCACTGGGATATCAGAAACAGAACCAACATCCAGGTTCATATCCCGCACCGAAGCCAAAAATACTGGACAACCCTTCTTCCACATTCTTCTCACTTACAGTACAAAAATCAGGCAAGAGAGAACACCTCATAAGCCTTGGAATACACATATCTCTCCTGACATAAGCAAGCTCACTTGCTTCTTCGAACAGTCAATCTGGGCCTCATACAAACTCAGCCAATTCATGCCCAAAATCACGTCATACGAAGAGATCGGTAATAAAATCAGACTTGATTTCCACTTCTTGCCAGCAATCTCAATCTCATAAAAACAAAACTTTCGAGCAATCAAATTACTTCTAGCCAGCAAAATCACAGAAAGAGAAACCTGCAACAAAAAGGAAGGCATCTGGATTCGGTCAAAATAATGCTCGAAAAGAAACGAGTGACTGGCTCCAGAATCAAACAAAACACAACAGGGCTGATTAGAAATATAAATCATACATGTCACCATATCCGGAGCATCTCGAGCCTCCTGCTGACTCAAACTGTACACTCGTGGCTGAACTGGAGCTGGAGCTGAAGCAACAGAACTACTAGGCTCTCTCTGACTAGCAGTAGGTGGTCTCCGTGGCATAGAACTCGAACCACCACCTCTACCAGAAAATCCCTCAGTCACAGGGCGTGGAGGAACAGTCCTCAGTCTTCCTGCTGAACCGGCAGGTCTAACAAAGCTCTCAGATCGAAAATCAGATCGTCGATCAAACCCAGCCTGTGGACACTCTGCAATCCGATGTCCTGGCTGACCACTTCTGAAACACTGACCAGTCATCCTGTAGCACTGGCCAAAGTGTCGTCGTCCACAACTCTGGCACACAGGTACCCCACTAATAGATCCAGAGCTGGTCGTACTGGTGTAGCAGTATCAGAAAATCCTGACTGTTCACTCCTCCTGGAGTCTCTAGAACCAGAAACAAATCTCCTCTTGCCAGAGGAACTACTGTTCACATCACCCCCAAACCTCTTCCTACTCGCAGTCCACTGCTGCTGAGTAGCCATCAGATCATTCTCTATCAGACGAGCTCTCTCCACAAGCTCAGAGAAATCAGAAATGTGAAAGGGTACCAGAGGCTGCCTCAGACTATCTCGTAGTCCCCTCAGAAAATGGTAGCACTTTACAGCAGAAGTACTTACCAACTGCGGAGCATATCGGGCTAAGACAGTAAACTCTACTTCGTACTGCATCACTGTCTTGCTCCCCTGAACCAGTCTCAGAAAACTCTCCTGCATCTGCTGCACGGCAGATGGGGGAACAAACTAATCTCGGAATGCCTCAGTAAACTCTTCCCAAGTAA
>NW_021482678.1:0-216 GCF_001605985.2 Dendrobium catenatum | reverse complement strand
CGTTCAGTCGATCCAATTGAACCCCGTCGAGCCCAATTCGAGCTCGAATCGACTTGACTCGAGCCGGATTAGATTTGACTATGATTCGATTAGATCGGTTTATTTTATTTTAGTTGCGTCGAGTTTGATTTGATTTAAATAAATGTTAATTCGTGAACTTAATTTCATACACTTGATCCGTCGAGCCGGCTCGGACCCGAGCCGACTCGAATTGAC
>NW_021482677.1:0-312 GCF_001605985.2 Dendrobium catenatum | reverse complement strand
AGTTAGGGAAGAGTTAGTTTTGATCTGTAATCACAAATCAATCTCACTATAGCAAGAAATAATCTCCTAAAAAAGTAATGAAAAATACAACTCACTTATACTTTTCTATTTAGATTTTATTTGAGACAAGTTTATTACTGCTTCTTAAAATAATTTTTTAGTATAAAAAATTCATTTTTTACTAGAAAACTGTTTTAAAAAGCAATAAGAAAGCTAGTCCCAAACGAAGCCTTATACATATTGTCCTTTGCCTGTTTCTCCTGACTCAGTAAAATAGTCATTCCAGAAGTGACCAACGAACCACAATCCTCC
>NW_021482676.1:0-241 GCF_001605985.2 Dendrobium catenatum | reverse complement strand
CAGACTTCTCCCTCATATTCCCTTCTATGAACCAGTCAGGATTGGAGCTTCTTTATTTCTCAATCCACGACATTTTCAAAAGAAATTGTTAGACTTATCTTACTATATCTTTCATTTCTCATTTCTTCTCATGAAATGTCCTATATGAAATCTTATTTATATTATCACCATTGTTTCAATCAACACCTTTTTCAAAGCGGTCTACAATTATTATAAATTTCAATGAACTCTTAATGTGAAT
>NW_021482675.1:0-208 GCF_001605985.2 Dendrobium catenatum | reverse complement strand
TTATAAGTATTTCTGTCTGCCTTTAACATACTTTAACTTTTTATGATTTATGATTGTTTATTAAAATTGTGTTTATGTTCTGATTGGTGTTTTTTGTCGTTCTCCACATACCTTAGCATTGTATACAAAATGGATCTACCAACAGTTTCGTCTCATGGTGTGCGTGAAAATATTGATATTGCTTGGAGTCATTGTAGTGAAACTAAAG
>NW_021482674.1:0-1153 GCF_001605985.2 Dendrobium catenatum | reverse complement strand
CAACACAAATACAATCTAAAAAGGAGGATCCTGATCATGTGGTGGTGGAGGTGGATTTGGTTGGAAGTACTAAAAAAGAGTGTCAAAACAATGATCAATAGCAGTAAAGCGCTCTCCAAACCATTGCATATCTGTCTCGTGTTGCTGATGTTGTTCATGAATATGAGTGTCAAGACGAGTATGAAGTTGGTCGAAGCGTTCGACCAAATCATCTTGTGCTGGTGCAGGTGCTCGAGGTGGTGGTGCATGACGTCATGGACGTGCTTGTGGTGCGGCTGGGGCATCTTCTCCTTCTTCTTCGTCAAAAACTGGTTCTTCCGGCTCGTGTCCTCGATGGAAAAGGATATGGAAGGAGGCATCCGTATAAAAAATAGGAATAATGTTGGGTTCACCAGGATACGACATTTGATATTTATTTTGGAGGATATATTCTACAAGGTGACCAAGAGCTATATTTTGTTTTCGGCGAGTGGTAGGGAGACGAACGAAGGTCATATGGCGAGTATAGTCAATGATCAGATCGGCTTCGTCGAATCTAGTATTGGTCATAATCAGGTAGGTAGTGACAGATAGGGTTGGGGTCATATTGACACGGTCACCATCATTGGGTATTATTGAGGTACGAAGGACATGTTGAATTATGCGAGCATTTCTATTTGGGGAAAAAATGAGAGGTTGATGTTGATAGAAAGCGGCATTTCTAAGGACCCGATTGACATCACTCCAATCAAAATCGTTTGTAAGAAAAAAACGGACCCTAGGCCCTTCAGTATATAGTCCAATGTATTGAGCGATGTCAGCTTTGGTTATTTCAATATTTTGTTGACAAACGAAAGAGTGGAAGGTTAAATTGTAGACGGTATAGGTAAGATTGGCTAAGAATTCTAGGAGGAGTTCAGAACTATAAGGAAAGGCTAGGGTGAGAAGAAACTGGAGGGTCGTGGAGGCAAAGAGGTTTAGTAGCTCAAAGTTTAGAGCCTCCTGGTAGAGCAACCTGGAGGGTGTGATTTTGCAAGTTTTGAATTTGTGGTAGGCATCCTCGTTTTTCACATTCAAGAATCGGGCGCTATGGCGGTGAGAGGAAGACGAGCTTCCCGCTACCAAACATCCTCACTTGCTGGAACTAGACATGGCTTGAAGGGGGAGGGAGAGG
>NW_021482673.1:0-811 GCF_001605985.2 Dendrobium catenatum | reverse complement strand
GTGATGGGTTGCTATTCTCCCAAGAAATTGCATACTATTACTATCTCACATCACAGTTTATTCACACATGCATTGCGACACAGTAAACTAGAAATGCATGTTTATGTCCACCAAACATATTCAGCCATCCACAATACGTGCATTATGTATTAGCATGCTAGTTCATGTCAAATTTCATAACATGATACCAACATTCATATAGCATAGTTGAGAAATATACCAAGTTGCATGCTTTGTCATGTCAACATAGTAAAATTAACGCTTGGAATTGCATCATGAATAAAACACGGTTCCCATGGGTGGATCCCCCTTAAGCCCGGGGTGAGCAATTGTCCCCCTAAAAAAATTATTTTTTTTTTTAATTTTTAGGTAATTTGTCCCTCTTCATTTTATTTATTAATTTGAATTGCAAAAATATCCTTAATACCAAAATTTGTTTCGGGGGCGCTTCCCCAAAAAACCCCGCAAGAGCGCTGTCCCTTCCCGCGACCTGATCGGGCAAGTCAAACCCCGCCAGGGGGCGCTGCCCCCTTGGAGCCCCATCATATCTGCGAAGCGTACGACGATCAAGGATATAAACAAATAGGGTCGAGCCAAATTCAAGGCAACATCAACCTACATTTTGTCAAAATTGAATGATTAATCATCTTTAGCAATCATTTTCTTTTTGTCTCTATTGTTTGGTCACTATTGACCCATTTTTTGTAGAGAAAGTGTGGGCTCCGAAAATTCAGCCCCGCTCGCTTTTCTTTTTGTTCGGCGAGTGAGTTTTAGCTAAATAAGTTCCGAGGTAAATTTTGGAAGGCAGATG
>NW_021482672.1:0-345 GCF_001605985.2 Dendrobium catenatum | reverse complement strand
TTGGATCTCACTCCCTTGAGTGTGTGTGCATGATCACCAAGCAAGCATATACCCTTACAAGACTTGACTCAAGAAATTAAAATTACATCAATGAATATTACAGACCCTTTACAACATAACATTATTTAACCCAATCTTGAGCTCTAATTCTTTGTTTAATGTTGCATAGTATTCTTGAAATGTTAGTATATACACAAACAAATATATATTGAAAATATAAGTAGACAATAGAAAGTGAGATATAATATTTATTATCATCAAAAACATAAACTCATAAGCTCGAGTTGCAACAATTTTCTCTTTTTTTATGATGACAAATATTACTGATTAAATTTATAAAATTAA
>NW_021482671.1:0-261 GCF_001605985.2 Dendrobium catenatum | reverse complement strand
TTCACAACATGAACTCTCCCTCTAAGAGTTCTTCACCCCCTGAAACATCTATTATGCCCACGCAGCTCAAACTCGATCAACACCCAAAATAAGTTTTAAGCTTTGCAGTTTGAGACTTTGAACTTTGTCGAGCAGTTGGATAACTCTAACCTCGAGCCCCTCCTTCCTAAGTTCTCTAATCAATCAGGTAAATCTACACGAGCCAAAATTGCCAAGAAGGCACTCAACCCCCTCCCAAGTTTTAATGATCTTACCTAATAT
>NW_021482670.1:0-231 GCF_001605985.2 Dendrobium catenatum | reverse complement strand
TGAAAGGTGGATGTGGTACCGATGTCAATGGGTCTTCTGTAAATACCTTCAAGAGCTCGTAGTGGATACGACGATTCCCTGCAAATGGATATTTGTGGATAACAACAAGTGTATTGAAAGTACAACGAATCATTGTGGACACAAGTACGGATATCACCTACGACAATGGTGATCAAGATCTTCAAGTATTCCGGGTACAAGAGCGATTCGAGGTGCAAAAAGGACACCCTC
>NW_021482669.1:0-573 GCF_001605985.2 Dendrobium catenatum | reverse complement strand
AGGACCGTAGTCGGCTAGCGACTGAGGTCGGAAAGATTGTAGTTTGTGGGCGACATAAGTTAGGAGGATCGTAGTCGACGGGCGACGGAGGTCGGAAAGACTGTAGTCGGTGGGCGACGTAAGTCAGAAGGACCATAGTCGGCTGGCGACAGAGGTCGGAAAGATTGTAGTTGGTGGGCGACGTAAGTCAGAAGGACCGTAGTCGGCTGGCAATGGAAGTCGGAAGGGCTGTAGTCGGCGGGCGACGTAGGTCAGGAAGACCGTAGTCGGCGGGCAACAGAGGTTGGAAAGACTGTAGTCGGCGGGCAACATAAGTCAGGAGGACCGTAGTCGGAGGGCGACGGAGGTCGAAAGAACTGTATTTTGTGGGCGACATAAGTCAGGAGGACCGTAGTCGGTGGGCGACGGAGGTCGGAAAGACTGTAGTTTGACGACGAAGATCAGAAGGACAACGTCAGGTAGAAGTCCAACAATGGAAAGAAATCCATCTTCATGTGGACGTCCAGCGAAGTCCGATAACCGGTAGAAGTCCGGCATCGGGTAGAAACTTGGCGAAGAGTGAAGGTTCGACGT
>NW_021482668.1:0-263 GCF_001605985.2 Dendrobium catenatum | reverse complement strand
CGCCTGACGTTGTTGCTTCGCCGGACCACCACTTGAGGCCCTCTACTCTGATGGACCACTGCCTGACGTCATTGCTCTGCCGGACCACCACATAAGGCCCTGAGCTTCGCCGTACCATTACTGGAGGCCCTCATCTTCGCCGGAGCATTGCCTGACGTCGTTGCTCCGCTTGACCACCAATTTAGGCCCTCGCCCTTGCAGAACCACCACTTGTGGCCCTCACCTCAGGTGGACCACCGCCTGATGTTGCTCCGCCGGACCAC
>NW_021482667.1:0-632 GCF_001605985.2 Dendrobium catenatum | reverse complement strand
TTTGAAATGTAAATGTCATTAGTATTATCACAATAAATTAGAGTTATTCATATTGAAAATCCTAAAGCAATTAATAGTTATTTCAACCAACATATTTATACGACATAACTTTCTAAGGCAATATATTCAGCTTCTGCAATAGATAGGGCTACGGAATTATATTTTCTACTGGATCAAGAAACAAATAAATGACCTAAGAATTGACAAGTTTCAGATGTACTCTTTCGATCAACCCTACAACCTATAAAGTTTTAATAAGAATATTCAACAATTTCAAATGAAGAGTTATACTTAGGATACCAAATCCCTAAGTTTTGAATTCCTAAAAGATATCTTTAAATCCTTTTTACTAATATCAAATATGATTCTTTTAGATCAAATTGAAATCTAGCACACAAACAAACACTAAATATTATATTTGGTCTGCTAACAATCAAATAAAATAATGATCCAATTATACCTCTAAATTTCTTTTAATTAACAAATTTTTCCTTTGGGTCCTTATCCAACTGAACTGAGGAACTCATTGGTGTAGTTACATATTTAGCACTATCCATTTCATATTTAATAAGGATGTCTTTAATATACTTTGATTGACTAAGAAATGTTCCATCCTCATTTTTCTTAATGCT
>NW_021482666.1:0-272 GCF_001605985.2 Dendrobium catenatum | reverse complement strand
GATAGTTTTCAAATATCCAAAGGGAAAAGATAACACCTCATTCGAGGGGGAGTTTCTTTTCCATTTAGATATATAACCCCGAGGATCCAAGGAACCCATGGAAGGATAAATAAATGGAGAGCGAGAAGAATCTCTTTCTAAAAGTCACTCGAGTCATAGGAGTAGAATCCGGGCTGTTATTAGTCGTACTCGGCCACTTTACTTTCTACAGTCCCTGAGTTGTAATACTAAATGTCACTTGCCATATGGACTTTCAATTTGAATCTTAATTA
>NW_021482665.1:0-267 GCF_001605985.2 Dendrobium catenatum | reverse complement strand
TGATAATGACCAGACAACCTATAGATGAGGCCCAACTTCTAATTAACAACATTTATGGCCTTTTTAAAATTGGTCATGTTGATCATAAAAGAAAGAAGAATATAACATTAGGACATCTGATTGCCTATATTTTAGAAAAGGAATATTATTTGATTCATCCAGAACAATATTTTGAAGAACCACTCTACTACAACGATGCATCCTTTAGAGCTATCTTCAATAATGAAGAACCTAGAAAAACTCATGTTGTTCTGAGTAAAACAGAAG
>NW_021482664.1:0-484 GCF_001605985.2 Dendrobium catenatum | reverse complement strand
TTTTCTCTCTAGAAAATTTCAGACAAATCACCAAATTTAAATTTAAGTTATATGTTTGGTGATTTATTTTAGATGCTACACTTATTGGAACTAGGTGAAATTAGTGGCTAACTAACCATTGCACATATTTAAGCACACCATGAAAATAATACTAGAAAATTTTCATTGTATAAAGAGTTATGAATTTATAAATTTATAGGTTCAAAATGTACCTATGACTTCAAAAATTCAAATCATTTAAAGTTAGAGGTCATCAAACCCTAAGAAAATTACAAGGCTTGTATAATGTGCTCAAAAATCAACTTCTTAAATTTGAGCTCAAATGGATCAAAGCAACTTGAGAAAATCAAGAAAATAGGAAAACTTGTTTCTATGATCTTCCTAAAAATACGTTCATCAAAATTTCTTTGAAATATTTTTTAAAATTTGTAGTGCTCATGACCTTTTCTATGAGCCCAATATTACTCAATTTGGAGTTGATTTG
>NW_021482663.1:0-852 GCF_001605985.2 Dendrobium catenatum | reverse complement strand
ACAATCAAATGTTACTAATTTGTCTCTTCGAAAGTTATGTCAAAAAAGTCCTCGAATTTTGACAGAATACCTGATAAAGTCACTGCAATGATAAAATTACACCAACTTAATCAAGTTATCCATCAATTCCACAAAAAATCAATTCCAATGATGATTTTTATGTCCTTAATTAAGATTGTTATTCTTTTATACAAACATAAAGTTAAATATCGGACTATAAAAAATCTCGGCCTCATAAATTTAAATAGATTGGCATCTAACTACCATTTTGTGATTTTTATAAACTTCTATTAAATATACTCAACTAAACATTAGCCTTTGCTAAAATTTCCTTGAGTTTATATAAATAATATGAGCCTTTTAGAAATCATCCCATTGTAATCTTCATGTAATCACTACAGGAAAACACATTGCTACCGGTGGATAAAATTCATCGGTAACATGCAAAATCCGTAAGAAAATCCCTATTTTCGGCGAAAACGTCTCCAACGATAATTCAGGCGTCAGAAAATTGATATCGACGTAGAATTTTTGTCGGTAAAATTTCTGGCGTATTTTCCTTCTGGTTACTAGCGTAAAGCTTGTGAAACCAACATCTTTTAAATTGGAAAAATTCCAGCATCTCCTCCGCCGATATTTCTAGCATATATTGTATGTCGGAATAACCGGTGGATAATCTGCTGTAACAGCAGTTCTGTACATATCGTCCAGGCCGATCGAGGATCGTCCTAGGACGATCAGTTCAAATTTTGTTCCAGATTCTGTACAGAAGTTACAGGAAAATTTTCATGTATGGATCGCCCGGGCCGATTTGGGATCGTCCCGGGACGATCAGAGCATGGCACAAGACAG
>NW_021482662.1:0-224 GCF_001605985.2 Dendrobium catenatum | reverse complement strand
CAAGGCTTTCAACAAAGAAAATTCGTAAACAAATGCACGAAGCCTACAGAACCCGATCCTTCTATACGAATCAATAGGAGTCGACAGGGTTCGAACTATCAAATAGATACACGGTCGTAGCGACCGGTGTATTTGTTCAAATACATTCTTTTTAGGCCTTCAATGCCTAAAATTAAGAAAATTCATAAACAAAGGCACGAAGCCTACAGAACCCGATCCTTCTA
>NW_021482661.1:0-574 GCF_001605985.2 Dendrobium catenatum | reverse complement strand
AGCAAAATGAAGCAGCACATTCAATATTATTTAAATAAAGTATGTTGACATTGTTGATCCTCTTTCCCTACAAAATAGTGTTGTTACTTAAACTTACAATGCATGAAATTGCAAAGAATTGCATAATGAAGCCTTTGTCACAAAGTTGACTGATGCTGAGCAAGTTGTGCTTTAATCTATCTACAAGTAAAACATTTTTAATTATACCTTCGCCTACCACCTTCTTGGTGGTGTTGTCTCCAAGAGTAACCTTTCCTCCAGTCATGGACTCTAGTACAACAAACTGGTTGGCATCACCAGTCATATGTCGAGAGCATCCACTGTCCAGGTACAACATGCTCTCATGAGGCCTTTTGTGAGAGCCCTTTTGCAAAATTACCAAATGTTATATTTAGGAACCCAAGCAGGTTTGGGTTCCTTCTTATGAAGAGTAGAATGCAATGCGTGTGTGGTATGCTGTGGATCATGCACCTTAGGTCTCCACACCCAATGTGTACTATGATGAACTGTGCAAGTTTGTGAGATGTGTCCTAGCATACCACATGAAAAACATCTAACTCCAAGAAAGGGATTT
>NW_021482660.1:0-407 GCF_001605985.2 Dendrobium catenatum | reverse complement strand
TAAATAACAATAAATCAATAAGATAACAATAATAATTTATCTTAATTAATAATAATTTAAGCTTACTACAATTCAAATAAATATAGGATCAGAGTGCATTACTAGAAAGAAAAAAAGTGTCTAAAACCCCCTTTATTTGCATGCAGGAATGGATTGGTAACAGAAGAGGAGATATACAACATTACATATTATGGCAAAGGAAGAATGCCAGTTAAGTACCATTCATGAATGAAGCATTTCAAGTAGAAATGAGTAGAAAAGAATGAACAAAATTAGGGTCTATTTGAGTCAGTTTTCTGTTTGCTTTATTTTTTAGATAACAATCATAAATTTCATTTGAGAATTCTGCAATTATAGTAGAGAACTTGTTTTATTCACAATCAACTTTATAAAATATTGCAGCTATT
>NW_021482659.1:0-200 GCF_001605985.2 Dendrobium catenatum | reverse complement strand
GACAACTGGTTTTTGAAACTAAGATTCTTTTTATCTTCCTACAATAATCTATCTTGTGCATAATATCCAAAGTTTTTATATATCATTCAAGTTAATTAAAATCTTGCCATTGCATTTATCACATGATTATGATTTTGTTTTGTGGCTTGTACTTCCCTATGTTAGAGCTGAACTTTGCCTTTGCATTCCATTTAAAAAAA
>NW_021482658.1:0-328 GCF_001605985.2 Dendrobium catenatum | reverse complement strand
GGTTGGGTAATTCCTCTCATGATTCTTCAATTGCCTATAAGCATAGGCAATGACTCTCCCATTTTGCATCAGTACACAACCCAACCCTTTATGTGAGGCATCACTGTAAAGCTGAAACCCATCTGTCCCTGAGGGAATAGTCAACACTGGAGAAGTTATCAAACACTGCTTCAACCTCTGAAAAGCTTCCTCACACTGAGCTGTCCAATTAAACTTTACTGCTTTCTGAGTCAATCTGGATAGTGGCATTGCTATCTGTGAAAATCCCTCAACAAACCTCCTGTAGTAACCCGCCAATCCCAAAAAGCTCCTAACCTCAGTCACTGTA
>NW_021482657.1:0-310 GCF_001605985.2 Dendrobium catenatum | reverse complement strand
ATCGACCTGGACGATATGGCCATTTCTTTAAATTTTGGCCGATCCAGCCATATTTTCCACCTCATCCCTTCTCCACTTATGTCTCCTTTCTAATCCCTTGCTATGCCGGTGGGAAATGAGTTCGACAGGCTTCTGGGAGTTTCTCGAGGGCCACTATGCACCCTCGATTCAGGGAGGCAGAGGATCAGGCTGCCTACCATCACTATAAAGAGTGTGGCAATACCTTTTCCCGAAAAATCAATCCTACATACCTCTCGTATCCGATAATGGATATCTTTGCCCACACTTCTCTTTGTTTCATACTCACCCT
>NW_021482656.1:0-216 GCF_001605985.2 Dendrobium catenatum | reverse complement strand
CAAATCAACCCGTTTTAAAAATCGGGTCGGGTTCGGGTTGACCGAACAACCCAAAAATGACACGAACTCCTATTTGACTCAGAAACCCGAGATTGGCCCGTTTTTTACTCGATTTTGACTTGAAAATCAAAGATTGACCCGAATTTTGACACGAAAACTAGCAATTTTTTGTCAACTTCTGGTCATTCGTGTCGGGTCAGTTTGACCCGGACCCGA
>NW_021482655.1:0-256 GCF_001605985.2 Dendrobium catenatum | reverse complement strand
CTTCATCTCCTGCAAGAAGATATAGCTCAAAGAGGAGGAGTTAGGGGCAGAGAAACAAAGATGCTTGTCTCATATGTTTGAGATTTATAACTTATAGAGATGTCTTTGTGACATATCTATTGGAACTCGTTCAATAAGAATTAGGATGTTAAGCCTAATTAAATGTCCCAAGGCTAACCAAGAGGGGGGTAAATTGGTAATTTAAAAATTATACTTATACTCTTGGATTTTTAGAAAATCTTTTAAATTATTAATG
>NW_021482654.1:0-1535 GCF_001605985.2 Dendrobium catenatum | reverse complement strand
CTTCTAATTAAATGATTTACCTAATTCATCTAAATCCAATTTTGTAAATTTTCATATGAAGCTCTTGCTTAATTTGAATCTCTTTATATCAAATATTTCTTTATTCATATATTTACTTATTTTGATTGATGAATGTGCCATTTTTTTGTTGTTGATTCAATTGAAGTCTCAAGAAAAAAAAAAGTTTTCCCAACATATTTGAGATAAATGATAAGAATACAAGTTTCAAAACATCATATCTAAGAGAAAGAAAAAAGTCCAATAATTCTCACTATTCTATGAATTTCATAAAGAATGAGAAGATTTTATATTATTCCCAAAGAGGTTGATTATGATCAAAGAGTGTTGTAACTGTTTTCATCAAAATTTTGATAAAATTTTGTATCTTTTTGGATAAAATCCAGGCATGGCAAAGTTTTATATGACGAATATATGAAAATTAACATTTTCTTTCCACTCCATAAAAGGGTAGCACCTCGTCTCCTTTGAAATGACATTTTCAAGCATGAGAGTTTTGGCCAATAGGAGATGGCTCATGAAACAAAAAAATGATATGTATATATAATAGTTAGTGATTGTGTTATCTCCACTCTTTACCAACCCATTTTATACAAGTCTAGGATTGATTTTCATCCATTATTCCATCATGGTCAAGATCTACTCCTAACAAATCTTCATTCACCAACACCTTTCATCTCTCATTCTACTCCCAATCCCTGCCCTAATGGACTCATTCTACTCCCTGTAGTTTTCTTCTACACTCCTCATCCTGTTCGATAGATGCATTCGGAGAGAATCCGCGACCAAAGTTCTTGTCCAGACTCCAAATCCACCACCGCAACTAAACCTTCCACCGCCAAATCCGCCTTTATCGTATCCACTTCCGCCACCAAATCTACTGTCACCGTCAAATTTGCTGTCAAAAGACACCAAAGTGCATCCCCTTCACAGCCCCCGTAAGCCGACAAAGCACCTTGGGTAACATCTATATTATACATTTTAATTATCTTTTCATCATATATGTCAGTCTAAGTGAGTTATTTCATTTATTTTTAAATTTAGCATACCTATGGATGCCCTAAATTTAGCTTGTGATACTCTTTGGTTTGGTAATATGGTCAAACACTTTTTAAAAGTTCATTAGGTAAATATATATAATTTTTTTTTGTGTGATAAAAAGAGGTATTAATCCCATTCTATGCTTCCATACTTGTATTAATTCACAAAGATTTTTTTTTTTCTTTTGATCATCACAAAAGCACTTAATGGCCCAAGAACCAAATCAATCCACCATCAACTATTTAAATATCCTAGAGAAGAGTTCTTGAACAAGGGGAGAGTTCATATAGAACAAAAATCTACTTTTTAAAGCAAACATATTTATAAAGAAAAAAATGTTCAATAATTATCATTATTCTGAGAGCATATCAAAGAAAGAGAAGAATTTTAAATGATTTCCAATGGGTTTAATTATGATCAAGGACTATTATAATCTTGTAGGGTTAGCTTTAATTTTATCCATTATTCCACTATGA
>NW_021482653.1:0-942 GCF_001605985.2 Dendrobium catenatum | reverse complement strand
ACTTATCTTATAAACCGACTACCTTCAACAACCTTAGGACTAAAAACTCCAATGGAGATTTTGTCCTCCTTTTACCATGAGTTTCGAACCCATAATAATTTTACACTCAAAATCTTTGGGTGCACTGCCTATGTTCACATTCACAACCAAAATAGAGAAAAATTAGATCCAATAACACTCAAATGCATATTTGTTGGATATTCTGCTACCCAAAAAGGGTACAAATGTTATAATCCCCCCACTAAAAAAACATGTCTTTGTTGATGTTACCTTTGATGAAATTTTTTTTTTATTTTATCAAACCTCTTCTTCAGGGGGAGATTGAAATAGAGGAAGAAGAGGAAAGTGAGCTTACCCCTCTTGACCTTTCTCTAACACCACAAACCTATTCTCATGAAATCAAAAATTTGGAACCTGAAGACAAATCTGTCAGTAGATTTGGGAACGTATATTATAGGCGTACAAGCTCAAACTATGCTCCGAAGCAGATCCAAGAATCTGAACATCTCCTGAAATTATGGTAAATACAAACTCATCACCTCCCTTGTATCCCATAGCTAACTATATTTCCTTCAATATTTTTTCATCATCACACAAACTTCCTGGTTACATTAGAAGAAATTCATATTCCAAATAATATTTCTGAGGCCTTATCCAATGAAAATTGGAAAAATGCCATGAGAGATGAAATGCAGGCTATCGAGAAGAATAATATATGGGAAATCATCAAACTTTCGAAAGGAAAAAAACTTGTTGGCTGCAAATGTGTTTCTCTGTAAAATACAAAGCTGACGGTACACTAGAAAGGTACAAAACAAGACTTGTGGCAAAAGGGTATACTCAAACTTATGACATTGACTACCAATAAACCTTTGCACCTTTAGCCAAGATGAACTCGATCAGGGTCCTACTTTCACTAGCAACTAATTACAATTGGCTTTT
>NW_021482652.1:0-234 GCF_001605985.2 Dendrobium catenatum | reverse complement strand
AAAAAGCTCAGTGGAAAGGATGTTATTATTATTGCTAGCCGAAGGATAGTAAGGCCATCGAAGAAAGGTTCTGCTGTTGTTCGTCCTTGCAGTCGCACTCTCACTGCAGTTCACGATGTCATACTTGAAGATCTTGTATACCCTGCAGAGATTGTGGGGAAGCGTGTAAGATATAGATTGGATGTCGTGTTTGAATGTCCAGTAACAGAGAGTGTCTGATCCCGTGGTCTCCTT
>NW_021482651.1:0-343 GCF_001605985.2 Dendrobium catenatum | reverse complement strand
AAAAACCTTTCTTTTTCATTATTTTTTAAAAAGAAATTTTACATGTAACTTTTAAATTTTATGCATTTATAAATTAATACCTAATTATCTCTTCATAATAATTCCACTCAAATCCCCCCAAATAAAAAAAAAACCTAACAAATATTAATTTACATGTTTGCTTTCATTAAATTCTAAATAAATTTTGTCAAATTATATTTATTTATTACTTTATTATTTTGAATATAATACTATATAAATAAATAAGATTTCATTCGGAACAACTTTTTTATGATTTATAAAGCTGCTATAGAGAAAATAAGTTTTTAATACTTCGTTTGAGACTGTTTTCTTAATGCTTCTT
>NW_021482650.1:0-328 GCF_001605985.2 Dendrobium catenatum | reverse complement strand
AAGTTTTGCTAGAATAAGACTTCATTTTGGATAAATTTCTTATTATTTAATGAAGCAATTTTTTAGCACAAAAAATTTTAAATTTAAAATTTTTGTATTAAAAATTTATTTTATAAAACACTAAGAAAATTATCACCAAATAAAACCTAAATCTCATCAAGCTCAATAAAATATCACCAGGTTTCTTTCTTGTATAAGCCCATGCAAAACAACTCATATATTTCACTGCAAATTAAATATAAAAAATAACAGTTCACCTGTATCACTTCAGATAAAATATAATAAAATCAACCAAAATAATTTAATCAATTTCACCACCAACTCATTT
>NW_021482649.1:0-227 GCF_001605985.2 Dendrobium catenatum | reverse complement strand
GTGCTGAGTTACTTATTTAAAATCACACTCTCTCTAACTCAAGTAATATAAATAAAGACTCCAAGATACAAAAAAAATAATAAGAAGATCTTTGATTTGAAGTCTTTAATAATCTGGAGTATGATTTTCTTGTAATGTTAGTACACACAAGAGCCAAAAAATAATTCTTTCAAGATGTGTTAGGAGAAAATAATACTCAAAATAATAATATTTGGAATCATCAAAAC
>NW_021482648.1:0-869 GCF_001605985.2 Dendrobium catenatum | reverse complement strand
CTCACATCTTTGGTGGATTCTCTCGACCTCTTCCACAAAGGTTAATGTCGTCGAGCAAAGGCTCCGACATACAAGATCGGATAGGTCTCACAAGCTCGGATAGGTCTCACATCCTTGGTGGATTCTCTCGAGCTCTTTTATAAAGATCAACATCACCGAACAATGTTCTGAGTAAACAATGTTCTCTCTATAAAGACTTCAAGAATGCAAGTGATTGATAAATCTATCACTTATACAAAGAATTCAGTCAGTCTAAAATTTCGAAACAAATATTTTCGAACTCCTACTCGTTGTCAGACTTCTGCTCGTCGATGAACTTTCGTCGGTCTTCTACCCGACGTTGAACTTCTACTCGACATCAGACTTCTCCCTGTCGTCGAACTTTTGCTCGTTAGCGGACTTCTACCCGACGTCGGACTTCTCCCTGTCGTCGGACTTCTGCTCGTCAGCGGACTTCTACCCGACGTTGAACTTCTACCCGACGTCGGACTTCTCCCTGTCGTCGGACTTTTGCTCGTCAGCGGACTCCTACTCGTCGTCAGACTTCTGCTCATCGACGAACTTTTGTCGGTCTTCTACCCGACGTTGAACTTCTACCCGACGTCGGACTTCTCTATGTCGTCGGACTTCTGCTCGTCAGCGGACTTCTACCCGACGTCGGACTTCTCCTTGCTCTTGGACTTCTGCTCGTCAGCGGACTCCAACTCGTTGTCAAACTTCTGCTAGTCGACGAACTTTCGTCGGTCATCAAGAAGGGTTCTCTGTCCACACTTGGAGAGTGTGAATAGCCGAAGGGTTCTCTACCCACACTTGGATAGTGTAAAAGGACGACGATTCTCTGCCAGCACTGGGATAGTATAAGGACGACG
>NW_021482647.1:0-270 GCF_001605985.2 Dendrobium catenatum | reverse complement strand
ACACGCGGGACGAGGTAAGAGATAGAGCCAAGGTTTCAAAACTTATACCTTGAAGTCCGGCGGACTGGCAGTGTAGGCTCGTAGACCGAGGCGGGAGGAGGCAAGCATATGCATTTTTTTATTTAAACATTAATTATAATTAATTATTAATTATAATATTTTTTAATTAATTATATTTATCTATAATTAATTAAAGTAATTAATTATACTTAATATAATTAATTAGAATAATTAATCATATTTTAACTTTAATTAATTAGAACTAATTAA
>NW_021482646.1:0-338 GCF_001605985.2 Dendrobium catenatum | reverse complement strand
ACTATATTCAAAACATTATCAATCAAGCTGGTCTATCTAAGAGCAATTCTATATCAAATCCATCTCTAACCAAAATTCCGATTGATATACCTCAAGATATTCTACTATCTGATCCTTCAACATATAGACACTTGACCGGATCGCTTCAGTATGCAACCATAATAAGGCCGGACATAGCGTTTGCGGTAAATACACTGTGTCAACACATGCACAATCCGCTATCTCAGCATTTTCATTTACTTAAAAGACTACTGAGATATCTGAAAGGAACGACAAACTATGGTATTCCAATATCCAAAATAGAGCTCAAACTCACTGCATACGCGGATGCCGACTGG
>NW_021482645.1:0-874 GCF_001605985.2 Dendrobium catenatum | reverse complement strand
GGCCGATCATAGATTGTCCTGGCCGATTTCCAAAAATACAGAATACCTAAAT
This sequence comes from Dendrobium catenatum, assembly GCF_001605985.2. NCBI lineage: Eukaryota > Viridiplantae > Streptophyta > Magnoliopsida > Asparagales > Orchidaceae > Dendrobium > Dendrobium catenatum. The sequence goes on along the minus strand of NW_021482645.1, from coordinate 822 downwards.
AAATCATGGCAGCTATTTCTTTCTATTTTTAGCATATCGTTCGGGCTGATACAGGTATCGTCCAGGCCGATATACTAATGATGGATGCCTTAACTTAAGAATCATGATTAGAACTTCTATTTTGAACTCGATCGTCCAGGCCGATAATAATATCGTCTTGGCCGATGTGAGTAAAATAGAGATTCTAAATCTCTCAAATGTGTGTGTGTGTGTGTAGGGTTACTTAACATCAGTCACTTCAACATTTTCAATTGACTCAAGAAAGGAAAAAAGAAAAATTATAGACTGACTCAACCCAAATCTACCCAATCTGTAGCTGATTCCAATTTCCATCCGATCTTTGGGTCTTGAAAAGTCAATAGTAAAAGGCAGTCCAAAATAAGTAAGAGTGTTTGCCAATAATCAAAACATAGTTCATGGACCTGAATTTGCAAGACTTAATAATTGGACCCCTGCATTTGATGCCAACTCTATGGAGGGTCTATTTACTCCAATTTTGGTTAGACTCCCTAATCTTCCTATGTTATATTGGGATTGCAAAAATATTACTAGAATTACCTCTTTGATGAGTAAACCTGTTTGGCTAGATGATTTCTCAAATTCGTTGGGCAATAGCAGTTATGCTAGATTTTGTATTTGCTTGGATCTATGTAAACAACTTCCTAAGGGAATATGGATTCAGGGGTTAAATGGAAAAATTTTTCAACCATGTGAATTTGAGGAAATCCCAATCTTATGCTATGATTATAGAAAGATTGGGCATCTTAAAGAGAAATGTCCAGATCATCATGGTTTTGTTAATCATGATAATGTAGAGGATTA
>NW_021482644.1:0-206 GCF_001605985.2 Dendrobium catenatum | reverse complement strand
TTTCAAAAGCATTTTGACACTTTTCATCCCAATGAAACCGGGCATCTTTCTTACATAAAGCAGCAAATGGTTGACACCTACCAGATAAGTTAGAAATGAATCTCCGTAGATATGCCGACCTACCTTGAAGAGATCTTAATTGGGTTAGACTTTTAGGAGGAGGCATATTTAAGATGGCTTTTATTTTGGAAGGATCAATTTCTATA